>NW_024070185.1:19683926-19848647 GCF_014754425.2 Oryx dammah
ATGAGATGGCTGGATGGCATCACTGACTTGTTGGACGTGAGTCTGAGTGAACTCCAGGAGTTGGTGATGGACAGGGAGGCCTGGCGTGCCGCGATTCATGGGGTCGCAAAGAGTCAGACATGACTGAGCAACTGAACTGAACTGAACTCTATCTACCTCTATACCTGGAACAATTTATTTCTGCAACAATGGTTGAAAAGAGTAGTAATTTATAAATTAAGTTTCATTTTAAAACTTTAACAAATCAATTCCTAAAGGAACAATTTCTTCTCATAATAGATATCCATAACTATCAAGCCAAAGACTGATAATAGGCTTTTATCAACAACTTGAGGAGTGACATCAGCAAGATGTTGGCACAGAAGTTTCCAGCCCTTGTCCTCATGTACAAACACTGATTGTGGCAACCTCCTTAAGATAAGCATGGCTTCTTAAATAAACAGTGTTGGAAAAATAGGATATCAACAGGTGAAAATATAAATGGATCCTTATCTTATACCATACATGAAATCAACTTAATCAAATCAATTTAATCAAAGGTTTAAATTTGGGGACTGAAACCATAAAGTTCCTAAATGACAGGGGAAAATCCCCATGACACAGGTATGGACAATTTTTTAGATATTGCACCAGAAGCCTAGACAACAAAAGCAAAAACAAATATCTGAGATTACGTCAAACTAAGCATCTTCTGCACCCCAAAGAATTCCGTGGACAAAATGGAAAGGCAATCTACACAATGGTAGAAAGCATTTTTATAAACTAATTGACATATTTCTATGGCAAATCATATAGCTTATAAGGGGTTAAGATCCAAAATATATACAAAAGTCATACAACTCAATAGTAAAACTAAGATAAAAATAACCTGATTTGGACATTTTTCCAACAAGGGCCATGAAAAACGATTCAACACCACTAATCATCAGAGAAATGCAAATCAAAACCACAATGAGACATCCTCTCTCACTTACATGAGGATGTCTATCATCTAAAAAGAACAAATCTTGCCAAAGAGGAGGAGAAAAAAGAACCCCGACACACCAATACATGTTGGTAGGAATATAATTTTGTGCAGTCATTACAGAAAACTGCATGGAGGTTCCCCAAAATATTAAAAATAGAACTACATTATTAATTAGTAAACCCACTTCTGTAATACTTATCCAAAGGAATTGAAATCAGTAACTCAAAGAAATATCTGCATCCCCATGTTTATTGAAGCATTATTCACATTATTCAGCATTACCCAGAGCCAAAATATGGCAACAACCTAAATGTCCATTCTTAGATGAATACATAAATAAAATATGGTATATACCTATGATGGAATATTAGTCAACCTTTAAAAAGAAGAAACTCCTGCTGTTTGTGGCTTCATGGGTGGTCATTACACTAACTTAAATAAGCCTGACATAGAAAGACATCACCAGATGGTCAATACCAAAATAAGTATGATTATATTCTTTGCAGCTAAAGATGGAGAAGCTCTATACAGTCAGCAAAAACAAGACCGGGAGCTGACTGTGGCTCAGATCACGAACTCCTTATTGCCAAATTCAGACTGAAATTGAAGAAAGTAGGGAAAACCACTAGAACATTCAGGTATGACCTAAATTAAATCCCTTATGAGTATACAGTGGAAATGAGAAATAGATTTAAGGGACTAGATCTGATAGACAGAGTGCCTGAAGAACTATGGACAGAGGTTCATGACATTGTACAGGAGGAAGGGATCAAGACCATCCCCAAGAAAAAGAAATGCAAAAAAGCAAAATCATTGTCTGGGGAGGCCTTACAAATAGCTGTGAAAAGAAGGGAAGTGAAAAGCAAAGGAGAAAAGGAAAGATATACCCATTTGAATGCAGAGTTCCAAAGAATAGCATGGAGAGATAAGAAAGCCTTCCTCAGTGATCAATGCAGAGAAATAGAGGAAAACAACAGAATGGGAAAGACTAGCGATCTCCTCAAGAAAATTAGAGATACCAAGGGAATATTTCATACAAAGATGGGCTCAATAAAGGACAGAAATGGTATGAACCTAACAGAAGCAGGAGATATTAGAAGAGGTGGCAAAAATACACAGAAGAACTGTACAAAAAAGATCTTCATGACCCAGATAATCACGATGGTGTGATCACTCACCTAAGGCCACACATCCTGGAACGTGAACTCAAGTGGGCCTTAGGAAGTATCACTGCGAACAAAGCTAGTGGAGGTGATGGAATTCCTGTTGAGTTATTTCAAATCCTGAAAGATGATGCTGTGAAAGTGCTGCACTCAATATGCCAGCTCATTTGGAAAACTCAGCAGTGGCCAAAAGACAGGAAAAGGTCAGTTTTCATGCCAATTCCAAAGAAAGGCAATGTCAAAGAATGCTCAAACTACCACACAATTGCACTCATCTCACATGGTAGTAAAGTAATGCTTAAAATTCTCCAAGACAGGCTTCAGCAATATGTGAACCGTGAACTTCCAGATGCTCAAGCTGGTTTTAGAAAAGGCAGAGGAACCAGGGATAAAATTGCCAACATCCGCTGGATCATGGAAAAAGCAAAAGAGTTCCAGAAAAACATCTATTTCTGCTTTATGGACTATGCCAAAGCCTTTGACTGTGTGGATCACAATAAACTGTGGAAAATTCTGAAAGAGATGAGAATACCAAACCACCTGACCTGCCTCTTGAGAAACTTGTATGCATGTCAGGAAGCAACAGTTAGAACTGGACATGGAACAACAGACTGGTTCCGAATAGGAAAAGGAGTACATCGAGGCTGTATATTGTCATCTTGCTTATTTAACTTATATGCAGAGTACATCGTGAGAAATGCTGGGCTAGAAGAGCACAAGTTGGAATCAAGATTGCCAGGAGAAATATCAATAACTTCAGATATGCAGATGACACCACCCTTATGGCAGAAAGTGAAGAGGAACTAAAGAGCCTCTTGATGAAAGTGAAAGAGGAGAGTGAAAAAGTTGGCTTAAAGCTCAACATTCAGAAAACTAAGATCATGTCATCCAGTCCCATCACCTCATGGCAAATAGATGGATAAACAGTGGAAACAGTGGCTGACTTTATTTTGGGGGGCTCCAAAATCACTGCAGATGGTGATTGCTGCCATGAAATTAAAAGACACTTACTCCTTTGAAGAAAAGTTATGACCAACCTAGACAGCATATTAAAAAGCAGAGGCATTACTAAAGGTCCTTCTAGTCAAGGCTATGGTTTTTCTGGTGGTCATATATGAATGTGAGAGCGGGACTGTGAAGAAAGCTGAACACTGAAGAACTGATGCTTTTTAACTGCGGTGCTGGATAAAGAAGACTCTTGAGAGTCCCTTGGACTGCAAGAAAATCCGACCAGTCCATCCTAAAGGAGATCAGTCCTGGGTGTTCATTGGAAGGACTGATGCTGAGGCTGAAACTCCAATACTTTGGCCACCTGATGTGAAGAGCTGACACATTTGAAAAGACCCTGATGCTGGGAAAGATTGAGGGCAGGAGGAGAAGGGGATGACAGAGGATGAGATGGCTGGATGGCATCACCGACTCAATGGGCATGAGTTTGAGTAAACTCCAGAAGTTGATGACGGATAGGGGAGGCCTGGCGTGTGGCGATTCATGGGGTCACAATGAGTCAGACACGACTGAGTGAACTGAAATGACAAAGACAAATACTTCATGAATTCACTTACATGTTGAATCTAAATATTCAAACTCACAGAAGTAGAAATTAAAATGGTAGTTGCTAGGGGATGGTTGGGGAAGAAAATGAAGAGGTGAGACTTCAAAGATACCAAGTTTCACTTATGTAAAATAAAGATACTCTGGAAGTCCTACAGTATAGTGGGACACATTTTTTTTTTTTTTTTTGACAACTGGCCTTACAACTGTATCTCACAATAAAGATGTTATACTATGTTTTGAATCTATTCAGTCGTGTCTGACTCTTTGAGACCCTATGGACTGTAGCCCACCAGGCTCCTCTGTTCATGGAATTCTCTAGGCAAGAATACTGGAGTGGGTTGCCTTTTCCTCCTGGAAGGGATCTTCCTGACCCAGGAACCCAAACATGCATCTCTTCTGTCTCCTGCATTAGCAGGCAGGTTAGGCCCAAACACTCAAAGGCAGAGGAGTGTATGCTGCTTCAGTTAAAAGGATATTTGTCTAAATCAAGCGTAACAGTTCGTCTTATACTACCTCCATTAAGTATTCCAGTTCATTACTACTAAAGTTAAGTGTGAGGACACCGAGGGAAAAAGGAGTTAGGAAATTAGAAAAATAACTAGGAATAAAACAAAATTATAGCATTTTCATTTTGATGTGATTATAAGTAACAATTGGTGCTTTCATATATTATAATAATACTGGGCATATGTTGTGAGAGCAATTCAGATTCTTAGCATAAAAACTAGAACAGTGAGAAACTTCATTAGTACAGGAAAACCTATCTTAGTGAAATGGCTATTTTAGTATATTTATGTGACCGTTGAAAGCATAAACTTGATCCAAATCATTACAATTAATAGAGATTTAGACTAAATTTCTTATCCAATAGTTAGATGAGGCCCAGAAATAATGTTTTATGCAGTATTACTAACAAATAGTAGTGAATATACTGAAACTCCAGTACTTTGGCCACCTCATGTGAAGAGTTGACTCATTGGAAAAGACTCTGATGCTGGGAGGGATTGGAGGCAGGAGGAGAAGGGGACAACAGAGGATGAGATGGCTGGATGGCATCACTGACTCTGATGGACGTGAGTCTGAGTGAACTCCTGGAGTTGGTGATGGACAGGGAGGCCTGGCATGCTGCGATTCATGGGGTCACAAAGGGTCGGACATTACTGAGCGACTGAACTGAACTGAACTGGATACTGATAATAATAATTTTCAAAAGCAGCTAAAACATTGGAAAAAATATATATCTGAGGTACTGCTTAAGCTCTTAAAGAATCTTCCTGGTCAGGGATTGGATCCTGGTCTCCAGCATTGCAGGCAGACTCTTTACCATCTGAGCCACCAGAGAAGTCTACTAACCCATTACCATTCACCATTTCATGATGTAGGCTCCATGAGTACCACACCATGGAGGAGATAAAAGTATATACTATTTTTATCACTGTTTTACACACAAGGAAATTAAGATCACACAACCAGCAATTTGTAAGATACAGGTATGATCTAATAATAATGATTTTCAGTCTAGCAAATGTTTAAACAGCCTGTATAACATATTTTCTTTCTCAAATAAAGTCACTACAGAAATTTTAAGACTTTTACTGTTATTAGTAAGATACTTTGGGAGGTGGCAAGAGTAACTAAATTTCAGACAAATCCCTTTGGAAACAATCCCAAATCAAGAATAAGCAGATCTGGGCTAATGAAACATCACTGCATTTGCAACCACCACTTCAAGCATCAACAGCACCAGAAGAGACATAAGAACGGGTCACAGCAATACTGTCAGCTGATATCATAAATCAGTTCAAAGAAAGAATATAAAATTGCCAAGAAAGTTTTTTGCTAGTTTACATTACAGAATCTTTTAAATACCACTGAATCATCTTTTTAAAAGGGGGTTTCATCTGAGTCATCCCAGCTAACAAATCACAACATCCTCAGCAAAATTTAGAAGCAAGTCTAAGGGTAATTGCATGCCCTCCTGAAAACCTGGTTCCAAGTGGGGCTGAGAAAGCAGCTATGAACTGTCATTCACTGGAGCTGATAGTAGTTGAATTTTTGAAACAGATTTTTTTTTTTTGCCAAAGTTCAGGAAATAAAATTGTCCAGAATGTCATTGCATAGCATCTGGTTTTTGAAGTAAGAAAGAAACTTGTACAGCTTAATGATCCTCAAGTAATGCTTCTTAGAATAATACTCTCTTAGTAGGATCTTCAGAGAAGGCAATGGCAGCCTACTCCAGTACTCTTGCCTGGAAAATCCCATGGACAGAGGGGCCTGGTAGGCTGAAGTCCATGGGGTCGCGAAGAGCCGGACACAGCTGAGCAACTTCACTCTCACTTTTCACTTTCCTGCATTGGAGAAGGAAATGGCAACCCACTCCAGTGTTCTTGCCTGGAGAATCCCAGGGATGGGGGAACCTGGTGGGCTGTGTCTATGGGGTCGCACAGAGTCGGACACGACTGAAGCGAATCAGCAGCAGCAGCAGCAGCAGTAGGATCTTTATGGCCAATAGTTACAGGTTTCAAGCCATTAGCCAGTGAATAAAGTATTGAATATCAATTATTTACCATGGTACTAGTGTCACTGGCAAAGCAAAGGACATGATTGCTTTACAGAAATAGTGCATCCCACCCATCAAAAGCTTTCCAGTATACAGTTGGGCACGCTGAATTTCACTTCGCATATCTCGTGAATAAAATGTCCAGCAGAAACCTGTATGCAGATCAGGAAGCAACAGTTAGAACTGGACATGGAACAACAGACTGGTTCCAAATAGGAAAAAGAGTACATCAAGGCTGTATATTGTCATCTTGCTTATTTAACTTATATTCATAGTACATCATGAAAAACATTGGAGATACAAGCTGGAATCAAGATTGCCGGGAGAAATATCAATAACCTCAGATATGCAAATGACACCACTCTTATGGCAGAAAGTGAAGTAGAAGTAAAGAGCCTCTTGATGAAAGTAAAAGAGGAGAGTGAAAATGTTGACTTAAAGCTCAACATTCAGAAAACGAAGATCATGGCATCCGGTCCCATCACTTCATGGCAAACAGATGGGAAAACAGTGGAAACAGTGGCTGACTTTATTTGGGGGGGCTCCAGAATCACTGCAGATGGTGATTGCTGCCATGAAATGAAAAGACACTCCTTGAAAGAAAAGTTACGACCAACCTAGATAGCATATTGAAGAGCAGAGACATTACTTTGCCAACAAAAGTCCGTCTAGTCAAGGCTGTGGTTTTTCCAGTGGTCTTGTATGGATGTGAGAGTTGGACTGTGAAGAAAGCTGAGCACAAAGAATTGCTGCTTTTGAACTGTGGTGTTGGAGAAGACTCTTGAGAGTCCCTCAGACTGCAAGGAGATCCAACCAGTCCATCCTAAAGAAGATCAGTCCTGGGTGTTCAATGGAAGGACTCGTGTTGAAGCTGAAACTCCAATACTTTGGCCACCTGATGCAAAGAGCTGACTCATTTGAAAAGACCCTGATGCTGGGAGGGATTGGGGGCAGGAGGAGAAGGGGATGACAGAGGATGAGATGGTTGGATGGGATGGCATCACCGATTCAATGGACATGAGTTTGAGTAGACTCTGGGAGTTTGCGATGGACAGGGAGGCCTCGCATGCTGCAGTTCATGGGGTCGCAAAGAGTCAGATACGAGTGAGCGACAGAACTGAACTAAACTGAGTTTCTTGAGAAATACCTATAAAACATCTGTCATATAGGAGTCTCTTAATTCAACCTAATTTTCTTTTTGTATTTAAGACCACTAGCCAGTATTAAGAGACAGATGAAAGATACTGGTAAATAATATATAATATATCATTTAATCTATATAAATTACATAAGTATAGAAAATAATTGGTTATTGTCTTACCAAAAATCAGTCCCTGAAAATTTTCATGTAGGAACTATCACGTTTAAAAGTACCCATCATTAAATCAGTGAGAATTATTAAAGCAATCGTATTGTAACAGCCTTTTCTGATAATTCTAGCAAACTTGAAAGTGAAATATGACTTTCACTGCCAAAATGCACTTGTCCTTTTTAATTGTACCTATTTCATGTAAAATAAGTTGTATAGTTTCTGTGAGTGCCAAAAACCTAGACCTTGTCTTTTCTCCTTTTTCTGTCTTCAAGCCCTCAGTCTAGTCCTTGTGTGCAAGTAGGTTTTAAAAACTATTTCTTGAATAAATAACAATAGATTGACACAAGTGATTATGCAAAGTTAAAATATTTAAACATTGTAAAACTGTTATGCTTAGGTCAGCATCTAGTGCAGAGAGGGGATGATTGTATCTTAATTTCTACCCACTCCTCATTGAGAGATTATTGAGTGGCTAAAGAACCTGTATGTGTTGGTGGAACACTTCAGTATAATGGCTGAGTAGTATTGTTTTTTTCTCCCCAAATCAAAATGTATAATAGGAAATAGCAAATTAATTTAGACATGGTAAGTCTGTGTTACGGAGAACAAGTCAGTGAAGCCCATATCCATCTTTTCCTTTTTTACCAACAAATAAGAGTTGGAGAATTCAGCTTCTAAATCAGCAGTTTCCAAACAGTGTTCCATGGACCCCTGGAGGGTTGCCAGGGTTCATGGCATCTGGGCTTCTCAACATTACCATTCCCTCCACCAAATTTCAGCAAGAAAAAAAGTTAGTGTTTTTCTCTACAATGATCTTTGGAATTTTAAAAAAAATGGAGATTTTTGGAATAAAAAAAAATTGGAGATATTAAAAATTGGAGATCACTTATCTAAATGAGTTCTGTTTCCTCTAAAGTAGTGAGAGTGAATAATTATATATTTATTGCAGTGCTGCAGCCATTCAAAACATTTTGGAAACTTCTCTGGAAAGTGCCTTTAGACAAGACAGTCCAAACCTTTTAGCTTCTTCTTTGACAGAAAATATTCAACTCTTAAAAGCTGACCATCTTACAAAACAGTCAGTTTATTCAGACCAGTTCTGATGTTCAAGATAAAAGTTTTAGCTGGATAATTAATACCATGTTTGATCAAATGTGACTGTAAAGCAATGAGATGTTCAATTCCCACGTGGATGAGGGCCAGAGAGGTGCTGGAAGATGGAAAGGATGTCATTCAGCATTGCTCATATACTTATGCAGATGGGAATCCTGGATGGGAGAATTTAGTTATAATGTTAACACACCAATTATTCTAAATCTTCTGCTGGCCCAACATGTGTGTGTGTGTGCCTATCAGTATGAGAAAGAGAGATGAAGAGGGAAGGATGTTCATATTTCCTTCTAAAGAACCAGAAAGAATTTAGCAAATGTTTGTTAGCTATCCCCTCATTATAGATTTCACTAATTCATACTGAACTGTGATTGGTCCTTAAAATATACTGTTTTCTGCCAATGGAATCTTTTAACTTCATTGTATGTGATCAAGAGCATGACTAATGACTTTCACTTTTAAAAACAAAGTGATTATGATTTGCTACAGGAGTTTGCTGCCCATCCAGAAATTTTCAGCAAATTAAAGGCAACATTAGCAACAGTAAAGTTAGATATGTTTAAGCAGAATTTTAATTACAAACAGATTTATTAATAATGTGCATTGTTAGTAATAGCAGTTCCCGTTTTTGAGTCCCTATTCAATTACATGTAATAGGTCCCTTCCCCAGTCAATCTCTACAACAATCCTTGCACACAATCACATGGCTTATAAGTGGTAGACACTAAGTAAATACACTTGAATTCTCCATTCAGGTCTCCACTCAAATCTTGCCTTCCTAGCCTCTGACATTTTCTAACCCAGAACAGTGTTGTTTTCTCTTATAGCGTTTTCCTCTTCTAACAAATCAAATAGGTTTGTCTTCTCCATTCCCCAACTATAAGGGCAGTATTTTTTCTATTTTGTTTACTACTAAATTTCTAGTTCACTATAACAGTTTTGGGCCCATCATAGGTCCCTGATAAATTTCATTAAATAAAAAACAGTTGCACAAACATTTGATAAATGAAACAAAAAAAGGGCAAATGGACATAGATTCCTTTCTCCTTCAATTCTGTGTTTTTTACTATTTCATACTACTTCACAAATTCAAAGGCACTACTATATGGTGGCTCAGACGGTAAAGCATCCGCCTGCAATGCAGGAGACCGGGGTTCAATTCCTGGGTCAGGAAGATCCCCTGGAGAAGGAAATGGCAATCCACTCTAGCACTCTTGCCTGGAAAACCCCATGGAGAGAGGAGCCTGATAGGCTACATACAGTCCATTGGGTTGCAAAGAGTGGGACATGACTGAGCAACTTCACTTCACTATATATAAATTAGATAACTAATAGGATCTACTGCATAGATAGGAAACTCTACTCAATACTCTGTAGTAATGACCTATATGGGAAAAGAATCTAAAAAAGAGTCAGTACATGTACATGTACAACTGATTCACTGTGCTGTGCAGCAAAGTGCACAGCACATGCCACATTGTAAATCAACTATACTCCAAAAAAAAAATTTTTTTTAAAGATCAAAAAAGTCAAAATAAAAAAAAACAAAGATGGCAAACTCACTTCTACCTATCACCCTGAAATCCTTATTTCCCACTCGCTGCCCACCATATAACAACATAGGACAGGAAGTCTATCTACATCTCCAGCGGGAGGTTGTAGGATAATATCAAGGACCTCAGCCATGTTCTGCTGGCATAGAGAGGCACAACAAGGACTGGGGCAGTCGATGCCCCCCAAGAGTCCTCCTCACATTTCCTAGGACTAGTGAATTCGAAAAGAAGGTTGCTACCTGAGGACAAGAGCTAAGCCTGAGTTCAGAGATCAGAAAGCACTCTGTGATAGACGAAATAAGGGAGCAGTGAGCATAAGCTCCAAACTTGCCAGTATTGTCAATTTAACCCACCCAAGAGTTGATAGGCAGGCCATCTGTTGTTTCCTTTCTTTTCAGGAAATAAAGTTTGCCATACAGAGAAAAATTAAGAGACACTTAAGGAACATGAGAACTATTTTAGAAAATAGCAAAGAGAAAGTTCTTAATCAAGGAAAATGAACAAAGTGGAAGGACAGTACAGAAACTGAATCACAAGTTTTTAAAAATAAAATATACTAAAACCAAAAAATAAAGAACATATTTGCAACATGTGACAGGACAATCAGATATTTAAAAAATAGAAATACTGGACATGAAAGATAATATTTTTGAAATAAATAATCCTGTGAGGTAGTAGAATGAATACATTTAAAATTGCATTACTTAACTGAAAGACTGGGTCAGGGAACTCTCCCAAAAGCCATGAGAAAAAGAGAGAGAAATAGGAGAGGGAAAACAAGAGGAAAAGACAAGAATGCTGGAGAAAAGAAATAGAGATGTCAAAATCCATTGAGTTGGAAAACCAAAAGAGAAAATAAAGACTGCAGGCAGGGGATAAAATAGTGATAAAATTATAATGAAAATCTTTCAAAAACTGAAAAAGTCTTTACATTAAGCTTCAGTCTGATAGCATTTTATGGCAGAGACAAATCTTTGTATCAAATTGTTTCACTGACCTCCTGGGCACACAGAAGAATATATTTTCCTTCTCTTCCTCTTGTATTTAGGTGGAGCTAAATGGCAGATGGTCCCATCACTTCATGGGAAATAGATGGGGAAACAGTGGGAACAATGTCAGACTTTATTTTTTTGGGCTCCAAAATCACTGCAGATGGTGACTGCAGCCATGAAATTAAAAGACACTTACTCCTTGGAAGAAAAGTTATGACCAACCTAGATAGCATATTCAAAAGCAGAGACATTACTTTGCCAACAAAATTCCGTCTAGTCAAGGCTATGGTTTTTCCTGTGGCCATGTATGGATGTGAGAGTTGGACTGTGAAGAAAGCTGAGCACCACAGAACTGATGCTTTGGAACTGTGGTGTTGGAGAAGACTCTTGAGAGTCCCTTGGACTGCAAGGAGATCCAACCAGTCCATTCTGAAGGAGATCAGGCCTGGATTTCTTTGGAAGGAGTAATGCTAAAGCTGAAACTCCAGTACTTTGGCCACCTCATGGAAAGAGTTGACTCATTGGAAAAGACCCTCATGCTGGGAGGGATTGTGGGCAGGAGGAGAAGGGGACGACCGAGGATGAGATGGCTGGATGGCATCATGGACTCGATGGATGTAAGTCTGAGTGAACTCCGGGAGTTGGTGATGGACAGGGAGGGCTGGCGTGCTGTGATTCATGGGGTCACAAAGAGTCGGACACGACTGAGCGACTGAACTGAACTGAACTGAAATGACTAATTCTAGATTAAAGAAGCCAGAGTATAAATGACCATGTGGAACAACGACCTGCCAAACAATTAGCTGCAACTGTGAAGAGAGTGAAAACCATATCTTTACTGATTTTTAAGCATCTAGATTTTAGTGTTGTTTTTTCATAGTTGTTAGTATAGTATGACCAAGAGTAATAGTGTACTGAGATAGATAATCAAAAGATAAAAGTCACACCAAGTCATATCCCTACAAAGAAGATGCCAAAACCAGATCACATACAAAGGAATTTTTTAAAAATTCATAGTAACCTACCTCTTCAATAGCACCATAAAATGAAAATATTGAAGGAAAATAAAATTGAACCATTATTTAAATATTTATCTGAGTTAATATATATATTTATTGGTAAAGTAAGGTTTTAACATAAAAATTCTCAGAAATGTTTACTATACATGTATTCTTTTTGAAAGCTTTTTAAAAGATACAGTACTGTAAGAAGAAAAATGAATAGAAAAATAATTAAGCATTATATTGCAAATAAGAGTAAAAAATCTGCATTGTAACTAAAAAAGGGATGACAGTACAATCCTAAAACTTCTTACAATAGCAACATTGGCAAAAGAATTCCTTTGGGTGAAACAATAGACATTGATAGAAAAATACATATAATTATGGGTCTCAAAACTAACAGGTAATTTTCTGGCTGGCATAAATATTTGTTATAGCTAATGGCAGAGAAATTTAAAAACCAGAAGCATGGTAAATAAAGGTGATCAAAAATTACAGAAACAAGTCATAGAAAAACTGAAATTATAGCAAATAGGTTAAACAAACTTACTCAGTTTGAATTTTTAAAACACAAATCAAACCTGAAAAAACACAGCAGAACCTTAAACGAGCTAACTGCAGCTCTTCCTCTGTCCTGCAGGTACGGTCATCATTTTTCAATCACCAATGCTATTGCCACTCTGATACCAGTTATACTATTGGCCAGGGGCTTATCTTTCTACTCTTCTTTCTTCTACTTTCTTTCCACTTTTCTTTTAAATTTCTTCCCCTTTTGAAACCTAGACCCTGTATCACCTTTCATTCTCTCAATTTTCTCTTATAGTCCCATGCTTTTATTTCAAGTGAGTCTACTTTCACAGCCAGCAATAGCCAATTTGGTCAGGAAACCAATCTGGTTTTTCTGGGAGTGGCTATCAGGTTTTGGTCTTACCTAAGGAAATAACCATTCAGAGCAGCAGAATTGGAATTAGAAAAGAAATAGACATTTCAGTCCTACAACTTAATAGATGGATAAAACTAATCAAAGTAACTGCTTTAAAGTTTCATTTTTCTTTCATATTTAAAATGGATTAATAATAACAAATCTCATGAGTCAACTGCATATAAAACACTTATCTCAGTGCCTAGATTATCAACTATCTAATATTCCCAATAATTTTAATATTTAACTTCAAACATAAACTATCAAAACAACAGACTGGTTTCACATTGGGAAAGGAGTATGACAAGGCTGTATATTGTCACCTGCTTATTTAACTTCTATGCAGAATACATCATGAGAAATGCCGGGCTGGTGAAGCACAAGCCGGAATCAAGACCGGAATCAAGAAATAACAATAACCTCACATGTACAGATGACACCACCCTGATGGCAGAAAGCGAAGAAGAACTAAAGAGCCTCTTGATGAAAGTGAAAGAGGAGAGTGAAAATGTTGGCTTAAAACTCAACATTCAGAAAACTAAGATCATGGCATCTGGTCCCATAATTTCATGGCAAATAGAAGGGGAAACAATGGAAACAGTGAAAGACTTTATTTTCCTGGGCTCCAAAATCACTGCAGATGGTGACTGCAGCCATGAAATTAAAAGACACTTACTCCTTGGAAGAAAAGCTATGACCAACATAAAGTGAAAGTGAAAGTGAAGTTGCTCAGTCGTGTCAGACTCTCTGTGACCTCATAGACTGTAGCCTACCAGGCTCCTCTGTCCATGGGATTTTCCAGGCAATAGTACTGGAGTGGATTGCCATTTCCTTCTCCAGGGGATCTTCCCAAGCCAGGGCTCGAACCCAGGTCTCCCGCATTGTAGACAGACACTTTACCGTCTGAGCCACCAGGGAAGTCCTGCATACTCAGCACATTAAAAAGCAGAGACATTAATTTGCTGACAAAAGTCCATCTAGTGAAAGCTATGGTTTTTCCAGTAGTCATGTATGGATATGAGAATTATACCATAAAGAAGGCTGAGCACTGAAGAACTGATGCTTTTGAACTATGGTGTTGGAGAAGATTCTTGAGAGTCCTTTGGACTTCAAGGAGCTCAAACCAATAAATCCTGAAGGAAATCAGTCCTGAATATTCATTGGAAGGACTGATGCGGAAGCTGAAACTTCAATACTTTGGCCACCTGATGCAAAGAACTGACTCATTGGAAAAGACCCTGATACTGGGGAAGATTGATGCAGGAAGAGAAGGGGATGGCGGAGGATGAGATGGTTGGATGGCATCACTGACTTGATAGACATGAGTCTGAGCAAGCTCCGGGAGTTGGTGATGGACAGGAAAGCCTGGCGTGCTGCAATCCATGGGGTCACTAAGAGTCAGACACGACTGAGCAATTGAACTGACCGACTGATTTTTTTCTGGCTTCTATAATGCTTCAAGTTTCTAAACAGTCAGAAATCTTTCCAACCAATAAACTGAGATGTTCAAGGTAAATGGGTGGTGTTTAACCTTAAACTTTGAAATCATTTTTATCTTTTAATAAAATTTGACTTTAACTATTTTTGAAGCCTCCTAAAATTTAACCACCAACATAAATATGATATTTTAAAAATGAATAAGCAAAATAAAATGTTATTCTACACAGATTTCACTATGGTGACCAATATATATTTTCAAAAACAATATACTTTTGAATAGTATAGTTTCAGTTCAGTTCAGTCACTCAGGCATGTCCGACTCTTTGTGACCCCATGAATTGCAGCATGCCAGACCTCCCTGTCCATCACCAACTCCTGGAGTTCACTCAGACTCACGTCCATCGAGTCAGTGATGCCATCCAGCCATCTCATCCTCTGTCGTCCCCTTCTCCTCCTGCCCCCAAACCCTCCCAGCATCAGAGTCTTCACCAATAGGTCAACTCTTCACATGAGGTGGCCAAAGTACTGGAGTTTCAGCTTTAGCATCATTCCCTCCAAAGAAATCCCAGGACTGATCTCCTTCAGAATGGACTGGTTGGATCTCCTTGCAGTCCAAGGGACTCTCAAGAGTCTTCTCCAACACCACAGTTCCAAAGCATCAATTCTGTGGTGCTCAGCTTTCTTCACAGTCCAACTCTCACATCCATACATGACCACAGGAAAAACCATAGCCTTGACTAGACGGACCTTTGTTGGCAAAGTAATGTCTCTGCTTTTGAATATGCTATCTAGGTTGGTCATAACTTTTCTTCCAAAGAGGAAGTGTCTTTTAATTTCATGGCTGCAGTCACCATCTGCAGTGATTTTGGAGCCCCAAAAATAAAGTCTGACACTGTTTCCCCATCTATTTCCCATGAAGTGATGGGAGTATAATTTAGGATGCTATAAAGCTTTATTCCAGTGAGATGCATATATGTCTCCCAGCTTATACACCCAGAACTAACTATCTTTAATACTAGAATAATACTTGAGAAAAAGATAAATTATAAGACATAAATCTAATCTCTACAAATCTAAGACTGAGTCTGAGAAAGTATGTGTGATTATTTATAAAGCTGGGGACTGTGTAATCTTCAATTTAAACTGTGGATCCTTTCAAGTTTATTTCTCCACTATATAATATTTGCAGGCCTGGTGGCTCAGACAGTAAAAAGTCTATGTGCAATGCCAGAGACCTTGGTTTGATCCCTGGGTCAGTAAGATCACCTGGAGAAGGAAAAGGCAACCCACTCCATTATTCTTGCCTGGAGAATATCTTGGACAGAGAAGCCTGGTGGGCTACAGTCCACGGGATCACAAAGAGTTGGACACGACTGAGCAACTAACACACTATATAATATTTAGAATTCATGGAGGAGAAAACAGGGTATGATTTTTACCAGACTTGATGCCATTCTACTGTTTGGGAGAGAAAATTAACTAAAATTTTCATGAAAACTTCCAGACATCTGAATTTGGAATATCTCTTTCTAACATGTAACATAAGCTGACAGAGCTTGCCCAAAAGTTCTTGTCTGAGTGCCAAGAGAACAAAGGTCATAGTTGTAACAGCAGAGAGAAGAGTGAAACAAGATAAAGACGGGTACTACAGTGTGCTGAACACGAAGTCTCATATACTGGGATATTCTTGGTTCCAGTTTAGAGGAAACATTCCCTAATTAAATCCCAACGCCTTGCTGATAATTTAAGTGGAAGAAACAAGTTTTACAGGGCCTGTCTCAGCTCTGGTTTCCCCCCCAAAACAGATCTAACACAAAAGTGTCTGTGTGAGCAATTTATTTGGGAATGTGATCACAAGTAAGAAGAGAGAGCAATAGGGGAATGAAACAAGGAAGAAAAGAAAGAAAGCCAACACAAGTATATAGTTGTTCACTATGATGGAAAACAGCTTAATCCCTCAGTGGTCATCTGAGAAGCTTAAGCAGTATGTCAAGGAACCCCCTGTTCAGTTGTGGAAAAAAAGTGGGGAGACACCTATATGCACTTATATGCTTCTGCTGCCACATACTTCTAGTTTGTACATGCAAGAGTACAAAGGAGTTTCCATAAGAGTTCTGTGATGTGGGATCAGAGAAGATCTGAACCAGGAAGGTAGAGACACTCAGTTCAGGTCAGAGACTCTGAGATGTCCTGGCAAGGTGGCATTAGGTTCACCTGCACGAAAACACTGAAAGCCTACAAACTACTTCTGCAGCCATGGTTGGAATAGAAGGTACAGTCAGGGGATTTTAAATGATGCATGAAAGGCCTCCGTATTAATCATCTTCCACAGAGGAAATATATGATATTCCCATAACAAATTAATTTGCCAATCTGTCAAGTAAGGAACAGTGTTATGTTTGGAGAGTTCTGTAACTCAGGCAATTATTTGGAGCTGGGAGGTGGATGTTTTAAGACATAACTCTTAGTACTTGGATTTTTAGTATTATCATTTTTGGAGAATACCAATAAAATGGATTTCATTCTCTAGTCTTTAACTGAACAACATATAACTTTAAGCAACTTTATTAAACCAATCTTCACTCTGAGTTGGTCCCACATGTTAATTTATTAAATGACTTTGTATTTTCACTGAAACTCTCTTCCACACTGTCAATTTACATCAACATACTTGATACTGAATAGTCTATGTGAATTTCATTTCTGAATCACCCAGGAGCTTGGAGCAAAGTAGTAACCAACGCCTAGCAAGAGGAAAAGTTACATAAATAAAAAGAAAAGCAAAACCAAACATTTATCCCAAATGCCTCAGTTTCAAAATTAATATAAACAAAAACATGTTAATCTGTTCTCAAGTATAAATAATACCAATAGACCATTCAATAGCTCACTAATGCAATTTGTGAAACAATTTCACAACAATAAAGGAGGAAAACAAGTTTATCACAGCATGTTTCATATTTCAAAACAAGTAAGTTGCTGAGACTTTAAGAAAGGCAATTCAAAAAACTTAAGTCTACATGGGAGAAATGAAATCAGTTCAGCTCTCCGAGAAAAATAATAGTGATCCTATTTATTAGGCTTTATGATACCTTTTAAAAATCAAAAGGAATTCTAAATATTTTGTCTCACTCCCTATCTTAGTAAAAAGACAAAGATTATTTAAATGGGAAAAATACATATATTCATATTAACTTGAAAAGCAAAATGAATTCAGTGAAATAATAGTTACTATCATTATTCCTGGTGATTGACAACATTGACTGGCATACTTTGGTGAGAATTCAGCAAATATTACCTATTTGCAAACCAAAGTTATGTCTATAAATCCTTTATTAACTCTTCTCTAATGGAGGGAAGAGGTTTATTTTACCTCCCCTGGAATTTTTGCTAGTTTATGTCTACTTTAACCAATGAAGAACTGAAGTGGCTTATGCCAGATCCAGGCCTACCATTTAAAGGGGATTGCCACTTTCTGCTTTGCATATGAGAGGAGGTTCAGGACACTGTACAGGAGGCAGGGATCAAGACCATCCCCAAGAAAAAGAAATGCAAAAAGGCAAAATGGTTGTCTGATGAGGCCTTATGAACAGCTGAGAAAAGAAGACAAGTGAAAGGCAAAGGAGAAAAGGAAAGATATACCCATTTGAATGCAGAGTTCCAAAGAATAGCAAAGGGAGGTAAGAAAGCCTTCCTCAGTGATCAGTGCAAAGAAATAGAGGAAAAAAATAGAATGGGAAAGACTAGATACCACTTCAAGAAAATTAGAGATACCAAGGGAAGATTTCATGCAAAGATGGGCACAATAAAGGACAGAAATGGTATGGACCTAACAGAAGCAGAAGATATTAAGGAGAGGTGGCAAGAATACACAGAACTATACAGAAGAGATCTTCATGACTCAGATAACCAGGGTGGTGTGATCATGACCTAGAGCCAGACATCCTGGAATGTGAAGTCAAGTGGGCCTTAGGAAGTATCACTACAAACAAAGCTAGTGGAGGTGATGGAATTCCAGTTGAGCTATTTCAAATCCTGAAAGATGATGCTATGAAAGTGCTGCACTCAATATGCCAGCAAATTGGGAAAAATCAGTGGCCACAGGACTGGAAAAGGTCAGTTTTCATTCCAATCCCAAAGAAAGGCAATGCCAAAGAATGTTCAAACTACTGCACAATAGCACTCATCTCACACACTAGCAAAGTAATGTTCAAAATTCCCCAAGCCAAGCTTCAACAGTACATGAATGGTGAACTTCCAGATGTTCAAGCTGGATTTAGAAAAGGTGGAGGAACCAGAGATCAAATTTCCAACATCCGTTGGCACATCAAAAAGTGAGAGTTCCAGAAAAACATCTATTTCTGTTTTATTGACTACACCAAAGTCTTGGACTTTGGTGTGGATCACAGCAAACTAGAAAATTCTTAAAGAGATGGGAATACCAGATCACCTTTCCTGCCTTTTGATAAATCATATTCAGGTCAGAGCAACAGTTAGAACTGGACATGGAACAACAGACTGGTTCCAAATAGGAAAAGGAGTACGTCAAGGCTCTATATTGTCATCTTGCTTATTTAACTTATATGCAGAGTACATCATGAGAAATGCTGGACTGGAAGAAACACAAGCTGGAATCAAGATTGCTGGGAGAAATATCAATAACCTCAGATATGCAGATGACACCACCCTAATGGCAGAAAGTGAAGAACTAAAGAGCCTCTTGATGAAAGTGAAAGAGGAGAATGAAAAAGTTGGCTTAAAACTCAACATTCAGAAAACTAAGATCAGGGCATCTACTCCCATCACTTCATGGCAAATATATGGGGAAACAGTGGAAACAGTGTCAGACTTTATCTTTTGGGGCTCCAAAATTAATGCAGATGGTGACTGCAGCCATGAAATTAAGACACTTGCTCCCTGGAAGAAAAGTGATGACCAACCTAGACAGCATATTAAAAAGCAGAGGCATTACTCTGCCAACAAAGGTCCATCTGGTCAAAGCTATGGTTTTTCCAGTAGTCATGTACGGATGTGAGATTTGGACTATAAAGAAAGCTGAGTGCTGAAGAATTAATGCTTTTGAACTGTGGTGTTGGAGAGACTCTTGAGAGTCCCTTGAACAGCAAGGAGATCCAACCAGTCCATCCTAAAGGAAATCAGTCCTACATATTCATTGGAAGGACTGATGCTGATGCTGAAACTCCAATACACCTGATGCAAAGAACTGACTCATTTGAAAAGGCCCTGATGCTGGGAAAGACTGAGGGCAGGAGGAAAAGGGGACGACAGAGGATGAGATGGTTGGATGGCATCACTGACTCAATGAACATGAGTTTGAGTAAGTTCTGGGAGTTGGTGGTGGCAAGGAGGCCTAGCGTGCTGCAGTCCATGGGGTCACAAAGAGTCGGACACGACTGAACAAATGAATGATGCCTGATGCAGGCCTACCATTTAAAGTGGACCTCCAGTTTCTGCCTTGCATATGAGAGCACTGAGCCGCCACACAAGACGTTCACTGACTTGCTGGAAAGACTACAGGGAGGAGTCCCGAACTGTAGAAGAGAAGGAGGGGTTCAGTTGTCCCCACCAAGACACCAGTGAAGCCATCCTGCACGCTCCAGATAGACCGAGTCTCCATGTAAGTATCACTAGGTAGCTCTCACCAATCTAGATGGTACAAAAGAATGCCCTGCAGAGTGCTTGATTTTTTGATCCACAAAGTCATAAGATATAATAAAAGTCGTCAGCCAGTAAGTGTTGGGATAGTCTGTCATTCAGCAATAGATAGCGAAAACAAACAGACAGTACTTTTCTTCCTACATCTGGCTAATCTACAAACTAGCTACTTCAACATAACACAGCAGAGGAAGTTATTCCCATTGTTACTGTATGTTTAATAGGTATGACTTGCTTCCATTCTTTGGATATTCTTATTCAATGGATCTAGAACAGAGTCTAGAAGTACGAGCACATCTTATATTTTAACATGAAAAACCTCCCTTGAAGAAATTCCCTCTGAAACAAACATGATAGTTACCTAGTCTCTGCTTGAACATTCAAATGATAGGGATACAGCCATCTCAAAAAGCAAACCCAGTGTTAATTATGGAAATGCTTTTGCTGAGGGCAGAGGAGAATGATTCATAGGTCAAATGTCTCTGGAAAATTCTATGGCAGGAATTCATGAGCCACTTAGGCTCTTCTATTAATCGATTCAACTGCATCACATGTTTCTTTTGATCCAGCTTTGAACTGAGACTTTTTATTAAAAGTCATAAAAGAAAGAATCCATTTGGCTCAGTTTATCTATCTTTGGGCAGAACAATTTAGGCTAAACCTTGTCATAGCCAATTGACTAGCCTAGAATCTGTTGTTCCTAGGTAAAGTGCCCACCCTGGTCCAATCAGCTGTGGCCATGGGATTAGGTCACATACTTCAGAACATGACTATGTATGGTGGTACAGGGTCAGACAATCTCCAAGAAGGAAATAAGTAAGGAAACCAGTCATGTGAAGCATAGCCAATGTATTTTCTTTTCACATGCAAGTCTTTCATGTCTGAAAAGTTGTATTCATCAACCGTCCTCCATCATCTACTCATCTCCAGTTGTTATCATCAGGATTCAGGCAGAAGATAAAAAGCACACAAGTTATTTTCATAGAATTTAATTAAGAGAATCGTTACCCAGGCATTAGAAAACTGAAAAGGCAAAAGGTAACACTAAGGTCTTTGCTGGTACGGATACCCCAAGACCTTGAAAGAGAGAACTTAAGAGACTAGGCCACACACCTCTGACAACAAGGTGCTCTGAGTATTGCTAAATTAGTGCAACAACAGAACTAAAACAAACAAGTAAATAAAATCTCACAGAGCTATTACTTCATTTGTTCAGGCCACTATCCCTATCACAGACATGGTGACAACCATGATACACTGTAAATTTCTGTTCAGTGAACAACAGGAGCTGCTTTTTTCATATGAACTTACTTGTACTAGGTTCTACCCAACATTTGTTTAGATAGTTGACTATTTAAACTCAGACGTTAGATTACAGTTTATCCACAAACATTTTATGCTTTGTCTTGATCATTTTACTGAGTTTTTTTCCCTTTGTTTTCATCTCTGTTATCCAAAATAATTACTGTCTTCCCCAACTTAATTCAGAGCAACATCTCAAGTCACCCTTTACAGAAAACCACTTTTCCATATCTAATCTCAAAAACTATTTAATAACTTAAGAAAAACTCAGATTCTATCCAGTCAAATGATTCTAAATAAACACTTCCATCTTGGATAATTAACAAAACTTGTTACTGAGAATTTCCTACTAGACAAAGTATTCAGTTCAGTTCAGTCACTCAGTCGTGTCTGACTCTTTGCGACCCCATGAATTGCAGCACGCCAGGCCTCCCTTTCCATCACCAACTCCCGGAGTTCATTCAAACTCATGTCCACCGAGTCAGTGATGCCATCCAGCCATCTCATCCTCTGTCGTCCCCTTCTCCTCCTGCCCCCAAACCCTCCCAGCATCAGAGTCTTTACCAATGAGTCAATTCTTTGCATGAGGTGGCCCAAGTACTGGAGTTTCAGCTTCAGCATCATTCCTTCCAAAGAACACCCAGGACTGATCTCCTTTAGGATAGACTGGTTGGATCTCCTTGCAGTCCAAGGGATGGACTCTCAAGAGTCTTCTCCAACACCACACTTCAAAAGCATCAGTTCTTCGGCACTCAGCCTTCTTCACAGTCCAACTCTCACATCCATACGTGACCATTGTGAAAACCATACCCTTGACTAGATGGACCTTGTTGGCAAAGTAATGTCTCTGCTTTTGAATATGCTGTCTAGGTTGGTCATAACTTTCCTTCCAAGGAGTAAGCATCTTTTAATTTCATGGCTGCAGTCACCATCTGCAGTGATTTTGGAGTATTAAAGTGGAATTATTTTTGTTACCAAAGTGACTGTATTCTTTATTTTTTGGTTTTAACAATTCAAAAATTAATGAGGGCCTATCTGTACTAGATACTGTATGTGCAAGTGATTTGAGTTTCAGTTTATTAATCAGTTAAAAAAAAAAAAGGAAGCAGCACTTCTCACAGTTTAGGTACTGAAGTATGGATGAAATGTTCAAGTTTGTAGCAGATATACAATTTCCTGTTTTTATTACTTAATACTATGATCATATATTAAGTAATAGTCATTGCAGAAACAAAACTGACTATGATGTGATTCTTGTCCCCAAGAGTACAGTCTCATGTAAAATGAAAGACTGTTCCCTTCTGAGTCATATTCTCACAAACTCCTTAGAAGTCTACAACTTAGGCATTTTAATTAGTACTACCATAGTAATCACCCTCCATCACTAGAACAACCATAACAAATTATTTTCCCAGTCATATTGGGATGAGACAGAGGACAACTGCTCTCTGATCCATACATCTATAAAATCACTGGCCTGACCCTGAGAAACAGCTGTCCATGACTAGAAGAGGAGTTTGGGGGTGCAACATAATGATTCAACATTTGTACATATTGCAAAATGATCCCCACAAAACACATTCCCAAACACACGTACAGAAAGGAGAATCTATACTTGAAGCTGATTCAGAAAACTACCCCTTTAATGGGTTGTTACCTAGAGTCCAAGGAGAATGTGCCTTGAGAAACATCATCATGAACCTGCTGAGCACCCACCACTCACAAAGGCAGGAACCATCACCCCCTCAGAGCACATCCACTGCAGGCAGGATGAAACTCTGGAGGAGCTGGGTCCAGTTGATGGGATTATTGTGGAGGCCAACAACCCAGCCTACCCACCAAACCAAACTGGATGGAGGAGGGGCTGAAGCACTGGCCAAGTTGGATCTCAAATTCCCTGAATCCTTGAGGACAGGGGACCGAGTCCATATTCCATCAGGAAATCCAACAGCCCTCTGGTACTGTGAGTTCACCAGGGAGTAAAGCATGCTCTACTTGTCTAAGTCCCCTAACAAGCACAATTGGCTGTACCTGAGGACGCAGTCTTTCACTGATGGCCAAGCAGAGGACATTGACAAGGATGAAGTGCCTGCCTGCCAGGAGCTGGAATAGTGGGCCAGCTCCCCCGCTGAAAAGTACAAGTGGGATACGGCCAAGGTCCACACACTGTGGTGCTCTGGGCTGGCCAGCACCGATCCCATCACCCTCACAGAGTCACCAAGGGTATGCACTACCTAAGGAGATCAAGGACAGCGGGATGGCTGGCTTCCAGTGGGCCAGCAAAGCAAGGGCACAGCGCAAGGAGAACATGTGTGGCGTGTGCCTCCACGTTCGGGCAGACAACACACAGAGCCACCTGACGCCCAGCCCTGCCTCCAAGCTCAGCACTGACCCGCTGCATCAACTCCCAGAGCCCAACTTTCAGATCCAGAGCCCACAAAGGGATCGGCATCTCTAATTTCCTGAATAGGAGGCAAGTCTTAGAGGTCTCTCAAGTGGCCAGCACCCTCATATTTGTCATGAGAACACATCAACGAGTCTGGCTTCACGGTCAAGGGAGCGCCATGCGGGTAGCTAGGCCTTCCCTTGGAGCAGATCTGACCCCTCATGGACCCAGTGCACAGATCGCCTTTACCCCAGCAGCAGCCCCGACCAGGTCATGGGGTTGATCCACAAGCACAAACACCTGATGGATGGCATCCCAGCCCCGGAAAAGTGACACAACAGACTGCAGGCAATCAGGACCGGGCGCAGCTACCATGTGCAACCGACTGATCACTGCCCCGAGCCCTGTGTTCCCCCAAGACACCTCACTAGGCTGTTCTGACCCCACGATGCTCCGCCTGACAGGTTCCTCGGGCCCACTCTGTGCCATCACTCAAAGTGAACACCTGATGTCAGTTCTTCTTACATTAATTTCAAAATTACAAGGAGAAGAGAAATACGCCTGCAGCATGGACTTATTTGGCCTGAGCGGAGTGAGGGAGTCAGGATGTGACACACAACATTATTTTTTTTTCATATCTTCAGAGGAAAACTCAAATGTCTCCTCAAACTTTAGCGTAACTACATTACAAGGTTAAAAAAAAAGAGTCCTATAGAAATGATGTTCATTTATAACAAGATATAACCTATAACACAATATATTTTTCCTCAGTCTTGTTTTAATGTATTCTTTAGCAGGTCTATAACTTTTGTCTTTAAGACCATAAGCATTCATTTGCTCTCTTCAACAATTTAAGACACAAATAAGGTGTCTTCATAGAAGCGATTTTGTTTTTTTTAATTCTTGCACTTTGCTTTTTTTAAGGATTCAGATAACTCTTGTGAGCTCTGTCACTACTCCTCTAAAACCTTTAAATAGAATGTAGTAATTGTGGTTTAAAAAAAAAAAAGACACATAGCTAACTACAGAGTTAACTTGAATATTCCAGATTTGCATCTGTTGTGGGCCTCACGAGCAAAATGTGAGCCTGTAAGTCACACACATTAAATGCAGGAAATACCTAACCTACAGATGACTGGGGAATTCTTTAAGCGCATGCTAAATATGTATTTATAGCTTGTTTTTTTGTGAGGAGTAGACAAAACATAATAATAAAAGTAGCCATGGGTAGGACTTCAGCATTTAGTTTTTCCTTTATTAACTCAGTCTTTTAGTCTTCACCAAAATGAAGCAGGAGTTTAAAATAGTACAGCCACTTTGGAAACAGTTTGGCAGTTTCACAAAATGTTAAACGGAGTTACCATATGAAGGCAAAATTTCTATCTGAAGCAATTTCACTCCTAGGATTCTACTCAAGAGAAATAAAAACATATGTCCACAGAAAAACTTGTACACAAATGTTCATAGCAGAATTATTCATAGTAGTTAAAATGGAAACATTCCAAATGTCCATCGACTGATGAATATATAAACAAAATGTAATTTATGTATGCAATGGAATATTTGACTACAAAAAGGAATGAAGTATTGATGTCATAACATAGGAGAACCTTGAAAACATTAGAATAAGTAAAAGAAACCCGTCACAAAAGACCATACCATTGTATGATTCCATTTATAGAAAATGTATAACATAAGCAAATCTATATTGAAAGATAGCAGATTAGGGTTTTAGGGTTGGGGTTGAGAGAAAAGACAGGGGTGGTGAATAGTGACTGCTAATGGCTACGGTGTTTCTTGGAGGTAATAAAAATGTCCTAAAATGAGATTAGGGTCATCCTTGCATAGTACTATAGATATACTAAAAACTATCCAATTGTGTATTTTAGATGGGTGAATTTTGGTATATATATATAAAAGACACAAAATTAATACTGCTTAAAAAAAAAAAACACTTTTGACTAAGGTGCCATTCTCCTTTATAAATGGAGACTCAGAAGATAATTGTCTGTTGAAGTTTTAAATTCCAGAATTTGCTAAAACAGAACTCAACCTCTTTGTTCAAGTCTAATGCTATTTAAAGTCTAATCCTATTTCCACTATATGAGCATTTGCCTCATAAAATGGGAGCTAAAGCTTATTACAGAGGCTTTTTGGGTATTGGAGGGGCTTACAAACATTATCTGTGAGGAAAAGTTAAGGGGGTTAAAGATGATAGAAAGACAATTACAGTAACATTTAATGATTTGTAATAATGTTCTGTGGATCAAAAGGTAGAATCATTTTGTTTTACTGCAAAAGACAAAACTAGATTCAAAGAGCATAAAGCTTGGGACTAGAATACCAGAGGGTTTAAAACGAACTTTGCAGAAATAAAAATCTGATGTAAAACAGCCTGCCTAACACTGGGAACCATACGTCTTTAATCCTCAGTGGGTTCATCTGATATAATATTCTACATGATTCTAAAATAAATAGAGATGTTCCTCGGGGGTGTGTGTGTGCTCAGGCACTTCAGTGGTGTCTGACTCTTTGCGACCCCATGAATTCTAACTGCCAGAGTCTTCTGTCCATGGGGATTCTCCAGGCAAAAATACTGGAGTGGGTTGCTGTGTCCTCCTCCAGGGGATCTTCCCAACCCAGGGATCGAACCAGCGTCTTCTCTGTCTCTTGCATTGGAAGGTGGGTTCTTTACACTAGCGCCACTGGGTCCTTTAGTAAACATCTAGTAGATATGAAGAATGCTTAATGACAGGCACCACACTTGCTCTCCCAGGACACTAAGTGAAAGAGTCCAGACTGGAGATACTGCTACCCCCATATATCAGAGGTCACTTTTTCCTGCTAATATGTTCAAGAGAGCACACAGGTGACCCTGATCAAAAATGACATGATGGTTCACTCTTACAGAGATCTGTGCAGCCCCCTCAATTTAAAAAAGAATTCACAGAGACCTAGTGGAAACTATCTTACTGCTACATTTCAACTGACAAAGCTTCATTAGAAAAAAGCCACACACATTAAGTCTAGGAAATACCAAGAAATCCACAGGAACTGCAGATTCCTTAAAATACATGTTATTTATTTTACTGTTCAGTTTCTGGAAGGACTTAGAAAAAAGAAAATAATCATGAGGGAAAGAAGAAAGAAAACTTTGACACCAACATGAAGATGACCTCACCTTCTATTTTACAAATAGAAATGAAGCCACTCTAATTCCTGTTGCAGGCACAAACAACTTATCCTCATGCATTCCATTCTTGCCTCCCATATATATGAATCAAATTTCTTCCTCTTGTCGAAAACTAATCATTTTATGTTCTGATGAGATGAATCATTCTCTCTCAAAGGAATTCTTTATTTCCTCTATTTCCATCTTCTCTTCTGGTGACTTTTTCCCCATCATATACAAAAATTTAAAGTTTATTTCTCTAAGGAGGAAAAAAAATCCTCTTCATTTCTATGTCCCTTCTCAGCTGAGCTACTTGACAATAGTCTTCACTTGTCTTCTCTTCATTTTATTTCACCTCTTATACCATTAGAATATATTCATGAAGATCACCAATCAATTCTGAATTTTGTTAACAAATCTCTTTCCTAACAATTGTTTCTTCCTTTGATTCTATAAAATCTGATTCCTTCTCTACTTCTGGTATATTTCTTATATCTTTTTTTCTGATTTTTTTATTCTCCACCAGCCCATGAGAAGGTGATGATTGCTTCCAGTTTTATCCCCACCCAACAGACTGCCTCTGTTCTGCCCATCAAATCTGCTCCTTGTCTTCACCAATAGCATGGTCATCCACCCATTTGGCCCAAACTTCAACTTGAACATCATCCTGGACCCCTCTGGTCCTCCTTTCCAGACAAATGATCCTGCAGCACTGTCAATTCTTTCTCTTAACTGTATCTTAAATGTGTTCCTCCTTTTCCATTTCCATAGTGACAGTCTTAAGGATATAATCAAGCTCTCAAGTTACCAATTACAAAAACCTAGTCTCATGTCTTACCTTCCTCTAGCTAGCATTCTAATCTATCCTCTACATTAAGTAGGGTATTTCTAAAATGTAAATCTAACCACATTAGTTTTCTTTTAAAAAATTATTTAATCATTTCCAATGCCAATGTGATTAGAGTCTAAATACTTAAGTCTCTCACCCAGGGCTCTTTGCAACCTTACCCTTTACCTTACTCCTAATTACATACATTGCCCCACCAACAGTTTACTGAGTGGGCAAACTACCTCAAGGCTTTCTACCTTTTCAAACGCTATTTTTGCTGCCTGAGATGTTATGACTTTCTTTATATGTCTAGTGAAATACTGTATCTTCCTTGAGTCCTTCTTCAACTCTCAAGTTGCAAAAGACAAAAATTATATACACATAAGTCTCATTTCTCCTATGAAAACTTCCTTGGCAGCTCATGATGGAGTTCTGTAGTCCCTCCTCTTAAACAAATTTCTAATTTACACTTATGGCAAACAATATTTAGCTGTTTGTAACTCACATAATAATAATAGTAATATCAATAACAATCGACAAAAGTACCCAGAATTTCTTGAGATGTATGTGCCTGGCACCCCTCTATTGCCTTAGATGCATTAGCTCATTTAATAATCACATAAGTCTTAAGGTAACATTTACCATGACTCCTACTTTACAGATGAGATCAAGACATAAAAAGTGAAATAATTTGTCTAACTTCTAACAAGTTGTAAGGAAAAGATTCAAAGTAAGGCAGAGTGGTGACAAAATCCACACTCTTAACTACCATTTCAAGCCTGAAGCTTGTGAACTCTGAATAGTCAGGGTCCATGTTTGACTCATCTGTGTAACCAGGGCCTAGCATACTGTCTGCCACATAGGTAACACCCTATTACTGTATGTTGAATTAAAGGTCAAGCCCAAGAGAAGTTATGTGAAATTCCAAATAGTTTCTGGTGAAACTGATTTATGTATTTGTCCACAGTGAAATCAAGGGAAAGCTGTTTTATATAAATAAATTTAAGAACTTGTAAAAATATTTAAAAAATAATTTACAGCTGGCAAGAGACAAAAATATATACATGTAGGTATTAGTCATTGCACATCAACACAGTAAGAATGTATCACAAGACAGATAGCAACTTCGAAAAGTCATAGGATTATTGATCAGGTAGGCACTGAAGCAGAAACTCCGTTACTCCACTGGCCTTCAAGGACATGAAATAGGAGTTTGTGCCATGAAGCATTTCTGCAAATACACTATGAAATATGGTGTTCCACTAAGTAGCAAGATGCTTCAATCCAGAATCATCATCTTAAATCACTCTGGGGTCTTTCTTTCCCTTTTTTTTTTTTTCATCTTATAAACATTAACATTTCAGAAATGAGAAACTGCTTCAATGGATACAGTATGAAAGGGGTGACACACCTATAGCAAGGAGTAAATAATGTTAAAGAAAATAGTGTTACAGCCTCCAAAGACCAGCCAATGAGGATCAAAGCAATTGCCAGCCTAGAAATGCTCTATTTGAAAAGTAAAATTGTATAAAGTTCTATTTCATTTGGAGAAACTGTATCAGTGGGGGAAAATGGCATTGACTACATGAATTGCAACTAATAAAATTTCAACTTACTTTGGTGGGGGTGGGAGGCAACCTTTGAATTCAAAGTCCTGTCAACACTGGATTTCAAGCACTGCAAAATTTTCTGGAAGTCAGCCATCGTTTTTAAAAATGTACGTATAGATAGAAAGACTGATAAGCGTACCTTCCCTCAGCACAGGATAGTGGAGAGGGCACAGGCAAGAAAGACACATGGATTCTCATCCACCTCCTTCATCTTCTAAATTACATAGTTAGTTACTTTGTCTCTGTTTCCATTTTTTTTTCTATTTTAACATGAAAGTACTTTCCTCACAGAATTATTGTGAAAATTAGAGACATTTATAAAGTTTCTTTCCTCATACTTCAAGAATCTTACATGCTTAAACATTGGTGTTATTATTCTTAATGAAGAATATTCAGCATTAATGTTGATGGGCATGAAGATCCTAAAAGAAGGCCCCTGCAAGAAAGGTAACTAAAAATTACAACCATGCATGACAGAATAAGAGAAAGGAGAAGGGCAGAGATAAGAAAGGGGGCAGAGGTGGAGTGAGAGGTCCCCCAGTGTTAACAGCAGCCCGTGACAAAGGAGTGAGGTAGGAAGGCTGGCCTTGCACCCCAGCCCAGGCCTGTTTAAAGACCTGCTGAGAGAGACCTTGGGCCTTTTCTTCTATCCCTATCACACTAGATTCATACAGACATGTAAATAACTGATAAAGGTTCTACCTTCTCTGCGGTCTGCATTTTATTATGGATCAGAGCTTTGGATCCCTGTGCTAACAGTCTAAAGATCCTTTGTGCTGGCAGAATAAAACCAGACAAGCATCAGGCCACAAATAGTGGATTATAATATTATTATTTTAATGTTATAAAAACACTGCTGAGCTCACTCTAACATGCAAACCGTCACCTACCACTCCAGGAACACAAAAACTTCAGGTGTTCCTAAGGAAATAATGCCCTAAGCGCCACAGCCCACTGAAGACATTACACACAGGGATTTGAATTCTAGACATGGCCCTATGATGTTTTTGAAAAATTAAATAATAAAACAGCCAAAAGCAAGAAACAGGTCAGTCTACTGACTGAGATTATGTGGGGAAAAAGAAAATCTAGACATTCAAGCAAAAGATGAAAGGAATTACAAAGAATTAAAGCCAGGAAGTACAGTGAAGTTAAATGTTATGCTGCCAATAAGTTAATAACCATGCATAATTGAAAATGTCCTGGCTAATGCCTTAGAAAGGTGCCATAGAGTAGAGAAACAAGCCGTCTCTCAATAAGTCTCACAAAGTCATTTTCCTCCAGCATTGGAACTAATCAGTGTTTATTTAGTGAGCTTGAATTTGGGATCACATAATATAAAATATATATATGTCTTTAAAAAAATAGGAATGAATTCAGTGTGGGGAGATGCTCCCAAGATGAGTCAGATAGAAGTATTCCTTGAATGGAAACACATGTATAATCAGCTATGCAATTTAAACTTTTTAAATTCATGTTCAATCCCTTTCTCTCTTGCTCCCTACTGTGTATTTATAGTTGAATTTATTTAAGTTAAAAATTCCCAATATAGAAATCCATTACATCTAAGAGAAAATCAAAAGAGAAGAGAAATCAGACAGTCCGTAATTTACCAAATCTTCCAAGAAATTAGAGAACACATTATTGTGTCTGCGTTAATATGACATATTTGAGCCTCTCTCCTATTATTATTAATGTTTTTACTCATTTATGTATACACTAGATTTTAGATCCTAAGAAAGGCACTGACAATGATCACTTATTAAGGGAGTCCTAAGAGGTGTAGGACTATGAAACTACGAACCAGAGCATGCAGGGCCACCCAAGATGGACGGGTCATCGTGGACAGTTCTGACAAACCATGGTCCCCTGGAAAAGGCGATGGAAAAACACTTCAATATTCTTGCCTTGACAACCCCATGAATAGTACGAAAAGGCAAAAAGAGAGGACACTGAAAGATGAACTCCCTAGGTCAGTAGGTGCCCAATATGCTACTGGAGATCAGTGGAGAAATAACTCCAGAGAGAATGAAGAGAGCCAAAGCAAAGACAGCACACAGCTGTGGATGTGACTGGTGATAGAAGCAAGGTGCGATGCTGTAAAGAGCAATATTGCATAGGAACCTGGAATGTTAGGTTTATGAATCAAGGCAAATTGGAATTCGTCAAACAGGAGATGGCAAGAGTGAACATTGACATTTTATGAATCAGTGAACTAAAATGGACTGGAATGAGTGAACTACTGTGGGAAGAACCCCTTAGAAGAAATGGAGTAGCCCTCATAATCAACAAGAGTCATAAGTGCAGTTCTTGGGTGTGATCTCAAAAATGACAGAATGATCTCTGTTTGTTTCCAAGGCAAACCATTCAATATCACAGTAATCTAAGTCTATGTCCCAACCAGTAATGCTGAAGAAGGTGAAGTTGAATGGTTCTATGAAGATCTACAAGACCTTCTAGAACTAACACCCAGAAAAGATGTCCTTTTCATTATAGGGAACTGGAATGCAAAAGTAGGAAGTCAAGAGATACCTGTAGTAACAGGCAAGTTTGGCCTTGGAGTACATATTGAAGCAGGGCAAAGGCTGACAGAGTTTTGCCAAGAGAATGCACTGGTCATAACACCCTCTTCCAACAACACAAGAGAAGACTCTACACATGGACATCACCAGATAGTCAATACCAAGATCAGATTGTATTCTTTGTAGCTAAAGATGGAGAAGCTCTATACAGTCAGCAAAAACAAGACCAGGAGCTGACTGTGGCTCAGATCATGAACTACTTATTGCCAAATTCTGACTGAAATTGAAGAAAGTAGGGAAAACCACTAGACCATTCAGGTATGACCTAAATCAAATCCCTTATGATTATACAGCGGAAGTGACAAATAGATTCAAGGGATTAGATATGGATGAAGGTCTGTGACATTGTACAGGAGGCAGTGATCAAGACCATCCCCAAGAAAAAGAAATACAAAAGGCAAAATGGTTGCCTGAGGAGGCCTTACAAATAGCTGAGAAAAGAAGAGAAATGAAAGGTAAAGGAGTAAAGGAAAGACACACGCATTTGAATGCAGTTCAGTTCAGTTTAGTCGCTCAGTCGTGTCCGACTCTTTGCGACCCCATGAATCGCAGCACGCCAGGCCTCCCTGTCCATCACCATCTCCCGGAGTTCACTCAGACTCGCATTCATTGAGTCCGTGATGCCATCCAGCCATCTCATCCTCTGGCATGCAGAGTTCCAAAGAATAGCATGGAGAGATAAGAAAGCCTTCCTCAGTGATCAATGCAAAGGAATAGAGGAAAACAACAGAATGGGGAAAACTAGACATCTCTTCAAGAAAAGTAGAGAGATACCAAGGGAACATTTCATGCAAAGTTGGGCACAATAAAGGACAAATGGTATGGACCTAACAGAAGCAGAAGATATTAAGAAGAGGTGGCAAGAATACACAGAACTATACAAAAAATATTTTCATGACCCAGATAATCATGATGGTGTAATCACTCACCTAAAGCCAGACACCCTGGAATGCAAAGTCAAGTGGTTCCTTGGAAACCATCACTACGAACAAAGCTAGTGGAGGCGATGGAATTCCAGTTGAGCTATTTCAAATCCTGAAAGATGATGCTGTGAAAGTGCTGCACTCAATATGCCAGCAAATTTGGAAAACTGAGCAGTGGCCATAGGACTGGAAAAGGTCAGTTTCATTCCAATCCCAAAGAAAGGCAATGTCAAAGAATGCTCAAACTACCGCACTCATGTCACACGCTGGCAAAGTGATGCTCAAATCTCTCCAAGCCAGGCTTCAACAGTACATGAATGGTGAACTTCCAGATATTCAAGCTGGATTTAGAAAAGGCTAGGAACCAGAGATCAAATTGCCAACATCCGTTGGATCATGCTGCAGTCCATGGGGTCACAAAGAGTCAGACATGACTGAGCGACTGAACTGGACTAAATATGTGTAGACAGGCTCTCCAGGTGGCTCAGTGGTAAAGGACCCACCTGCCAATGCAGAAGACACGGGTTTGATCCCTGGGTCAAGAAAAGCCCCTGAAGAAAGAAAGGGCAATCTACTCCACTGTTTCTGGAGAATCCCATAGAGAAGAGGGCTTGGTGGGCTATAGTAAGTACATGGGGTCTCAAAAGGAGTCGGACATGACTTAGCAACTAAAACAACAACTAGATGTAGACACTCTGGCAACTCATTTAACCACATTATAGGAGGCATTTGTAAAAGGAGGCATTCTCCTTTTACAAATAAAGAAACTCGCTCAGAATGAGAGCTAACATTCCAGGTCAGAGCTTGCAAGGAGCAGAGCAACTGAAGGAATTCCTATCTCTGACTCCCAAGTGTACACCCCCACTCCCTGAGTCAGGAAAGCAATGAGCCCCCAAATCATGCTCAGAGCAGACACACATAATTGAGCAAATCATTGCCTTCATCACAGATGTGGCCTTAAGAAATCTTCAGCATTCTCTAATGATGTAACTAAAAAGGCATAAAAAATGAAACCTGTGGGTCATGCTGACTACCATGCTGGGACAAGACTATTCATTCTGGTGCCTCAATCAGGCCTAGGGATGCTACAAATATTTGTTGAAAGAATGAATAAAGTACTAATACTGAAAGAGAGAAAACCAAGTTTGGGAACAAAAATGGAATAGAAAACTTAACAATACATACAAATAGAAAGAAACTCTTTTGTTCATTTCATGCACATTGGGATTTGCATGAAATGAATAAGCTGAATAGACCAGCAAACTGAATTCTAGCAGTGGTTTAGATTCACAACAGAAACACGATGAATATTTCAAACTAAAGGCTCACCACATTTACTTGGAATATTGCTCTTCTTAGATGACCTTACTTCCATGCTTTAAAAAAAAAAAAAAACAGAAAGGTCAGAGTATTTCTGAAAACACTTTCCTCTAGGGAAACAACATTTCTTAAAATGACAGCCCTGCCAGGCTGCATAGCATCCTGAAACTCTGGTGGCACCTGCAAGTCTCTTTTCAGCAATAGGTTATTATAATTTTCTTCTCAGCTATCTCTATAAATTTGCTTACTGATTCAGGAAAAATCTTTCTGAAAACAATACAGTTCTTTCATTCTTTCTAACAATCTAGATTGATACGAAGTGTACTAGAAGTTGGCAGGGGGCAGGTAGATTGAGATAAAGGATTAAAATAGGTTGGGTATAATTTTTGTGTATAACTAAAGTGAAATAGTGACAATCATCTTTGCAACTAGTATCTACCTTGTAGCTGATGTGTTAACATTGATGAGTTTCAGGGTCAACATGAGTTAAGCGTATATCCGGAAAAATGGAGTATATAGTAAAATTTCTTGTTTCCTTCATTAGTTCAGTTCAGTTGCTCAGTCGTGTCCAACTCTTTGCGACCCTACAAACCGCAGCACGCCAGGCCTCCCTGTCCATCACCAACTCCCAGAGTCCACCCAAACCCATGTCCATTGTGTCAGTGATGCCATCCAACCATCTCATCCTCTGTCATCCCCTTCTCCTCCTGCCCCCAATCTTTCCCAGCATCAGGGTTTTTTCAAATTAATTAACAGTCTCTAAAATCAGTTCAGTTGATCAGTCGTGTCTGACTCTTTGCAACCCCATAGACTGCACCACACCAGCCTTCCCTGTCTATCAACAACTCCCGAAGCTTGCTCAAACTCATGTCCATCGAGTCGGTGATGCCATCCAAGCATCTCTTTCTCTTTCATCCCCTTCTCTTTCTGTCTTTCTAAGCACTGGGGCCTTTTCAAATGAGTCAAGTCTTCACATCAGGTGGCCAAAGTATCAGAGTTTGAGCTTCAGCATCAGTCCTTCCAATGAATATTCAGGACTGACTTCCTTTAGGGTGGACTGGTTAGATCTCCTTGCAGTCCAAGGGACTCTCAAGAGTCTTCTCCAACACCACAGTTCAAAAGCATCAATTCTTTAGCATTCAGCTTTCTTTATAGTCCAACTGTCACATCCATACATAACTACTGAAAAGACCATAGCTTTGACTAGATGGACTTTTGTTGGCAAAGTAATGTCTCTGCTTTTTAATATGCTGTCTAGGTTGGTCAAAAGAAAAATTTTGGAAGAAAGTTATTTCTCTTAAACAATCTCCCCCAATGCATACTTCAGTCTTTTGCTTTAGACAGTTTTTAATCATTTGCAGCCATTACCTATCATAATAATCAAAAAAGCTTAATACGTATTCTAAAGTGCTAGCTTTTCTCCAGGCCCTGGGCAGGTATGGAAGAAACATAAAATGCATGCATGATGCATGGAATTTGGTTTTCAAAGATATAGTGAACATATTGCCTAATGCAATGAAAGAAAATATCCTTCTCTGTGGTTAACATCCCAGGGTATGGAGTGGAGGAGCAGGGAACAGTCAAGTATGGTATTCTGGCCCCTTCCTCTGATAGTAGCCATCTTCTTCCCTCTCCACTCACACTGTGCAATTAGCCACAACAGCATCCATATCACCACTGTGCTTATTTGCTAATGTGTCTTTCTTCCTTTATTGTAAACACTTGAAAGACAAGAGCTTACATCAGGCATCATTTTATTCCCAAGAGCGTCACTGGTTCATAGGCTCTTCCCAGAAAGCGTCAGTGCAACGTTTTTTGTGGGATGGTCACTAAGTGACCTGTGAATGGAAAGGGCTGAATAAAAGCCCCAAGCGTTCTCTGTCCCAGGGTATTTATACTGCACCAGAGCCCTAGGTCCTACCTTATTCCAACCTAGCATGGTGGTTGCGGTTTAGTTGCTACTGCTGCTGCTAAGTCACTTCAGTCGTGTCCGACTCTGTGCGACCCCATAGACGGCAGCCCACCAGGCTCCCCCATCCCTGGGATTCTCCAGGCAAGAACACTGGAGCGGGTTGCCATTTCCTTCTCCAATGCATGAAAGTGAAAAGTGAAAGTGAAGTTGCTCAGTCGTGTCCGACTCTCAGCGAGGCTCCTCTACCAGGCTCCTCTGTCCATGCGATTTTCCAGGCAAGAGTGCTAGAGTGGGTCGCCAGTGCTAAATTATATCCAATTCTTGCAACCCATGGACTGTAGCCCACCAGGTTCCTCTGTCCATGGGATGCTCCAGGCAAGAATATTGGAATGGGTTGTCATTTCCTCCTCCAGGGAATCTTCCAGATCCGGGGATCAAACCCAGGTCTCCTGTGCTTCAAGCAGTCTCCTGCATTGCAGGCAGATTCTTTACAAATGAGCCATCAGGGAAACCCCAACTTAGCATAATCTCCCCAAAACTCATTTCTGCCTTAGAAACTCAAAGAGAGGAGGAGGAAGAGAACAGCAACAGTGAAGAGCATGTTCCTCTAGTGTCCTGGTTTGGGGGGCCAGGGTGGATGGGGCAATGTTAGAGCTGCCTCAGCAGTTGCCTCTCTTCTATGACTTACTCTATCAGGACTTAACCTTGACACCCTCCAGTGTCAGACTGCTGTGACAGAAACTACAAACAAGTCACTAAAGTCCTGTCTCTACTCAGGTGTCAAGCAGCATCTTTCTATTCTGCTATTCATTTCTTTCTATATGCTCATCCTACATACACAGGGAACACGAAGCCCAAGGATCTCTTAAATGACACTCCCACCCCATCACTGCATAGCATTTTAACACTGAAAGGAACAACGTAACCTGAATCTGCTTTATGGCCAAAAATATTCTGCCATTAAATTTCCTTAAAACCCAAATCATTCTATCTCCAGCAATCTATTCCCATTCATGAATATTCTATATTTATTATATCACAAATATAATATTTATATTTCAATACACAATGGAATGTTCCTTTGTGGGGATGGTGAAAGGGAAATACTTCTGTCTTTACGGTTTTGTTTTTCTACCAGATGATTAGAAAGCGAAAGTATGAGTTTTATAGATGTCAGAGGCAATCCTGTTCTGTCATTTTTATGCACATGCTGACTCAATGTCATAGAATAACTGTGTTGCTTTCTGCTTTCCCTGACAGTCCAAAGAAAGAGTAATGCATACAAATCACTTTACTGTTTAAAAGTTTTGAATAAAACATGCTAACCTTGTCATACTAAGTGACAGACAGAAATGTCACCATTGTTTGCCAGGGACAAATAATCCATATATTTCATGTATAATTCATTTGATCTTTAAGCATGTTTAACAATATTGAATTTAGATAAATTTCAATGTTATGATGCCCCAAACTTCCTTTATCAATTTACACATGTGCCTCATCAATATAAGTCTTCATTTGTATCACTCTCATTTTGTATTAAGTATGACAGATCAAGAGGCTATTCTTATTTCCAAGAAAAATTTATAGGTGCATTGTCCATATTATAGCTGCCTCCCTACATCCTTTGCTCCATCAGGTCTTAACTTGGAAATCTCAAATAACCCAAGGTTTTAAATCTGCCACAGAAGCCCCAGTTCCAAATACAGGTTTCTACAAGTCTTTTGACATAGATTCTTTGGTCGCCAAACAGAGATTGAAGAACTCAAAAAGGAAAGGTTTCAATCCCTTCTAAAATAAGATTTCAATGGTTTCCCAAGCCTTTCTGTTGGTCAAAGCTAACCAAGGGCAGGTTTAAAAAATGAGTTGGCTTGGGGGTAAATTGATGGACAAGGATATTTTGAACAAGCTTCAAAGTGAACTGGAATTCCTTTAATGCTGTGAATCAAGAAAATGATGTTGATGGTCTACTGCTAAGTACGATGCAGATAATCTTGTGGTTTCCCTGAGTCTGAAAGGACTTCTCTCTGCCATCACCATATAAAAATAGTGCCTCGAAGAGGAAAAGAAACCATTTGGTTGATGGTGCCCTCCATATGGTTAGAAAATAACATACTACAGAATCATCTAAGAAATGATTCACTGATCTTAGGAACAAATTGAGAAAGTAAATGTAAACCAGCTTGAAGTCTCCAGAAGCATCTTCTGAACAAGCCTATTTCCTGTTCTAGGAAGAGCTACCAATCATTTCAGAACAATTTGATTTTCCCTAAGGATCATCCCGTTGTCCCCGTCTCCCCGTCAGAATATTTTCCTCCTCTGAAAGCCTCAGAAAGTTCTTTCTGCCCTTGGAGATCATTGTACTTCTACTAAGAACACCTGGTAAAATAATAAAAACTGTCATGATTCAGAGGTTAAGGGTTTTGTTGTTGCTGCTATTGTTTTCAAAAGCAGGGAGCTGGCATATCCATACATGTTGCATCTTATCAATTAACAATCCGTATAGTCTCTTTGGGGTCTTGCCTACATACTTATGGATATGCCAAGTCACCTTCTCTGAATTACAGCTAGGGGTGCACATGGAACACACAAACATTTAGTTATGCTTTTTCTTTTCTTGGTACCTTGGACCAAGGCAAACCATTTTTTACTAGTTGAGCTAACTCCTTTGTGGCCCATTCACAGAGTAAAGAAAATTATATGAGAAACTCATTTAAATCTTCAAAGAGGGATAAGTCAGTAATATAAATAGAGCTGGGTAAATAAACCTATGGGAAATTATTTAAATTTATACATTAGACTTAAGAAAGAGCTTCCTTTTGAGAAATACTAAAAAGCATTAAGGGAGTGAAGAACTCCTCTTTCAAAAACTATTTGGAATAGGTCCTTTTTTTAAAACTGTTCAAATTGCTTCTAATTTTTTGCATAGTATCTTGTTTTTCTGGGATGAGTGTCTGTAGTTTTCATTTGATTTTTCATAGGGTCATGACATATACCAAAGACATTTAAGAATCACTGTTTGTCAGGGTGGGGGCTCTTATTTCTGTAGAAGGGTTTGAGTTACCTCTACTAGGAGGTAGGAAATTACACCAGCTATAATATACAAAATCAAGCTTTACTGGTCTAGAAGATTTAATGTTGATCTTTAAATAAGTAATTTACACCAGATATTACTGATAAATTCACATTTCAGTCACAGTATACATATATCCATAGATTTCCATTATTTTCCAACAGTTCTAATTTCATTGTGGAACATTTATCAGATAGAAAGGGGCCATTTTATGGGCTTTTGGCAGGTAAAATGAAGTTGGATCTGCTAAATGAAAATCCCATGTTTGAGGAGCCCATGAAATTGGCAATAATTGACTTTTGAACAGAGAGAATCTTAAACCTGCTTTTATTTGCAAGAAGACAATAGATTCCTTTGAAAAGATTTTTGTTAACCCTAAATTTTTTTGTTGTTTAACCTGATCTTTAACTAGCATCAGTTTGTATTAAAAAACTTATTAAATGAGTTTTAATTCTCATCATTAAAACCACCATCATGATCATTCATTATTTTGTTTATACTATTAAATGATTATTTAAAGGATGGAAACTGTAATTCATCAAGTGATACCTCGGAAAGCTGCTTTCCAGAGTACTTTACAGAAGTGGCAAATGAAATGCTCTGATATAAATATATATATATGAGTGTGTATGTGTGTGTGTATGTATATATACACATAGTCCATGATGTAGTCCATGATGTCATAGAGTCAGACACAACTGAGCAACTGAAAAACAACAATGTGTATATTTGTGTGTGTGTGTATATGTATATATGTACGTCTATCCTATATGTGTAATATGTATATATGTATATCCTATATGTGTAATGAGTTCTTGCTAAAGTTATTTATCCCCACTTCATATAATTATTATTTCTTCTCACTGACAATTTTCTTTCCTTTTTGCAAGTTTTTGAAAGATTTTATACATCCTTGTGTTATGTTAAACCTCCATCTTCCTCTACCATCTTATTTTGGAGATTCAATAAAATCTTTACTATATTTTAAGACAGATTTCGGGTTAAGACTGGCATATTGTCCTTATGGAATCTTCCCCAATACTTTCTACTTATGCAGTTGTTTGTATTTTTTTTTTCCACTTAAAGCCAGCTGGTTGAAAAAAAAAAAAAAGAGTAGGGGAAAAATAATATTAACCTCTAGATGGAAAGAAAACTTTAACCAGGCCAATGCCAACAGTTCAACAAGAAGCTGACTGACTTTGACTATGGGTTTTGTGCATGTATGTACTATGTATAATCAACAGGGCAGTGTGGAGAAAAATGTATTGCAGTTATAATTCTGATAAATATAAACAAGTTTAATACTTTTTAGGATATGAAAGAGCCAGGAGGATAAAAGGTGATAACAAATGCTTTAAGAATTCTATTTGTCTTTTTTATGGTAAAATAAAGAAATAAAATAATGAAACTTCTCCTTTCACTTGAAGGCATACTTCCTATTAACCAAATTCTAAGAGAAATATTCACAGGAATGGTTATGTCAATAGTTTGCCTTTCATCTACAATGATTAAAATAAAGTGTTTTTCAAAACCATAAGCCTCATGCATGTCAACAAAATTTATAATATAAATTTATTTAAAACTCCTCATTGTTCATGCTGTTCCAACAGCATGATGAGATCAATTCACTGAGTTCATTTTCACAAAATGAACTATGTTGGTCAAGAAACACTAAGCAGATGCCTTGCTATTTTCTCAACTCCATCCTGAAAGTCCAAGTGTTGAAGCTACATTTCCTGTGCTCACATGGGTGGGGGGGGGGGGGGGGGGGGGGGCGGTGGGGGTGGCATCGAGGTTGGTTCAGCAAGTGTTTCTTAATAAGGACTTCAGATCTTACAGATAAGAATACTTAAATAGGATAGGAAAGTGCCAGAAAGTAAATAATCAAGAGGAGAATGAGAAGAAGGAAGAGGCAGTTTACAACTAATGTAAAAACATGGGCCATGGGTGACTGCCCTTTCCAAGGTAAACATGCATTGCAGTGTAGCATGACCCTGTACCACTGAGGCGGAAAGTGTTATTTATAGAAAGTCACATAATGAATCAAATGGTGAGGATTTTAGTTTCACAAAACATCTTGATGGGTGATTTTAATGTGAAAGATTAACCCAGGGAAAGGACTGGGTGGTAATGAAGAAATGAGGGAGATCTGAATTACTTTGCAGATAAAAGTAAGCTGGACTTGGGAGTTTGAGGCTTGGGGGAAGTTTCAGGGTTTCTCAGCCAGATATCAGAGCAGATTTCTCCTTGCCAATGCCCCCTATAATTAGTTGGCTCCTCTAAATAAGAGATCTAGAATTTTAAGACACAGATAACCAGTCAAAAACATTTTTCATTAAAGTCTTTTTAATTTTTTACTGAAGGACTATTAAAGAATAATCAGATACTACCAATAAAGCTATCCCAGTAATGTGCTATGAAGATTTCTTCCTTTTGTTTACAAAAGTCCAAATAGGGACAACCTCTGCCTTCTGAATTAAGATGGGCAAAGAGAGATCCTCCATGGTCAAAGTCCATGAACATAACTTTCCCTGATGGTGAGGTGATTCAATATTTTGCTTTATAACCAAGATAAATGTACAGAGCATTTTTCAATTATAGCTTTTCATTTCTCATGTGGGCCACTGAGAGATTTGCTGCTTCTGTTTCCTAAAGAAATAATTCAAAATAGCAAGCCTACATAATTTCTCATATCCTAGAGGAAGATGTAAACATTTTCCAGGACACTTTGTGTTTTCACTCTCAACTGGAACTTACGTAAGTTTATCTGCTGGAAATGGAACCATCCTAGTTCTATGAGCATTAATGATAGTAGATCAAGTTGTAGACTGAAGAAAAGTTGTTGTATTATAAACTCACAGCCTGTTTTTTTTTCTTGTTTTTTTTCCAAGAATCCACACAAAGGACATAGACAAAACTTGAGGAGAAACTAAGAATTTGGGTAGCTGTGGCATAATCTAAGAAGAATGGAAACTACCTGTCCTTCAAGCAAAAGGCTGAAGACCCTGTGATAAAGTTAATCACTAGGAAATACCGGCAAGGGTAAAGCCTAAGGATTTTTAAAAAGGGGACATCTAAAATACAAATGCGGTTTGTTGACAGTGCTGGGAGGCAACATAACAAACTCCCGAAGCCCCCAAACCCTCAATAAAATCTTCAAGTACAGAATGCCTTTGCTAATGTTATCTTGGCAAAAGTGCAAAAATAGTCTTGATAAACATAAAAAGAAACACTGAAGGAAATGAGATACACAAAAGAGATTTTATAATTCAGAGGAAAATAAGAAACCAAGGCAAAAACTTAAATTATCCATGAATTCTCAGGGGTGGGTGAAGAATAGGATTTCTACCAAAACAGGTAGGTTGGCAGTTCATGATTGTGGTGGTAGGATATCCATTGATTCATTTTGATGGCTTCTTTATAATATTAAAGGGCATACAATATCTAACCAGCTGATATTTGGTTAATCTATATTAAACAGATTTATCCCTTACTCTGATGATCAGAGCAATCTCACAATAGCATAAGAGAGATGAGCAAATTAGAGATGGTAAAATGAAATTTATGCCATAAAGAATAAATAAAAATGGATTCCTCTGTTACATTGTTCTCACTCGATATCACAGAGTGCTAATTTTTTGTTTGTTTGACCTTTTTATATTTTTCCTGGAAGTGATAGGTAGAAAAATTGCATTTGGAAAGGGTAAATCCAACAAGAAATCCAAATGTCTAAAGGGAGAAACATATAGGATAAAAATGAAGGATAATAAATTTGATGACTAATAAATTTAATGCACTGACATCACAATTAAATAAGATTCTTGTGATTCTATCCTCTATGAATATTGTATTTTTTTGCCCATACCCTTGCTTTAAGAAAAAAAAGATTAGTTGAGAGGCACACTGAGTAATGTCGGCTTCAATGACCTGAACAACATATTTTCCTCAGAAAGCAATTTGATCTTTCTTTCATCCATCTAGACACAATTTATAGAGCCTTTCCTTCAGTCCATTTTTGAGGGAAAGCTATTGAAAGCAGGGACTCTAGAAAACATCTGCTTTGGAAAAGTACAGTTCTAGGCTGACTACAAAATGAAGCAGGGCAAAGGCTAACAAAGTTTTGCCAAGAGACGGCGCCAGTCATAGCAAACACCCTCTTACAACAACACGAGAAGACTCTACACATGGACATCACCAGATGGTCAACACCAAAATCAGACTGATTATATTCTTTGCAGCCAAAGATGGAGAAGCTCTATACAATCAGCAAAAACAAGACCGGGAACTGACTGTGGCTCAGATCATGAACTCCTTATCGCCAAATTCAGACTGAAATGGAAGAAAGTAGGGAAAACCACTAGACCATTCAGGTATGACCTAAATCAAATCCCTTATGATTATACAGTAGAAGTGACAAACAGATTCAAAGGATTAGTCTGATAGAGTGCCTGAAGAACTATGGATGGTGGTTCTTGATATTGTATAGAAGAGAGTGATCAAGACCATCCCCAAGAAAGAGAAATGCAAAAAGGCAAAACAGTTGTCTGAGGAGGCCTTACAAACAGCTGAGAAAAGAAGAGAAACAAAAGGCAAAGGAGAAAAGGAAAGATATACCCACTTGAACGCAGAGTTCCAAAGAATAGCATGGAGAGATAAGAAAGCCTTCCTCAGTGATCAGTGCAAAGAAACAGAGGAAAACAATAGAATGGGAAAGACTAGAGATCTCTTCAAGAATATTAGAGATAAGGGGGAAAATACCAGGCAAAGATGGGCACAATAAAGGACAGAAATGGTCTGGACCTAACAGAAGCAGAAGATATTAAGAAGAGGTGGCAAGAATACAAAGAAGAACTATACAAGAAAGATCTTCATGATCCAGATAACCACAACTGTGTGATCACTCACCTAGAGCCTGGAATGTGAAATCAAGTGGGCCTTAGGAAGCATCACTACAAACAAAGCTAGTGGAGGAATTCCAGTTGAGCTATTTCAAATCCTAAAAGATGATGCTGTGAAAGTGCTGCACTCAGTATGCCAGCAAATTTGGAAAACTCAGCAGTGGCCACAGGACTGGAAAAAGTCAGTTTTCATTCCAATCCCAAAGAAAGGCAATGTCAAAGAATATACAAACTACTGCACAAGAGCACTCATCTCACACGCTAGTAAAGTAATGCTCAAAATTCTCCAAGCCAGGCTTCAACAGTACATGAATTGTGAACTTCCATATGTGCAAGATGGATTTTAAAAAGGCAGAGGAACCAGAGGTGAAATTGCAAATATCCGTTGGGTCATCAAAAAAGTAAGAGTTTCAGAAAAATACTACACCAAAGCATTTGACTGTGTGGATCACAACAAACTGTGGAAAATTCTTCAAGGGATAGGAATACCAGACCACCTGACCTGCCTCCTGAGAAATCTTCATGCACTCAAAAAGCAGCAGTTAGAACTGGACATGGAACAACAGACTGGTTCCAAATAGGAAAAGAAGTACATCAAGGCTGTATATTGTCACCCTGCATATTTATCTTATATGCAGGTACATCATACAAAATGCTGGACTGGATGAAGCACAAGCTGGAATCAAGATTGCTGGGAGAAATATCAATAACCTCACATATGCAAATGACACCACCCTTATGGCAGAAAGTGAAGAAGAACTAAAGAGCTTCTTGATGAAAGTAAAAGAGGAGAGTGAAAAAGTTGGCTTAAAACTCAACATTCAGAAAACTAAGATCATGGCATCCGGTCCCATCACTTCATGGCAAATAGATGGGGAAACAATGGAAACAGTGACACACTTTATTTTTTTATGCTCCAAAATCACTGCCATTGGTGACTGCAGCCATGAAATTAAAAGACACTTTCTCCTTGGAAGACAGCTATGACCAACCTAGACAGCATATTAAGAAGCAGAGACATTACTCTGCCAACAAACATCCATCTAGTCAAAGCTATGGTTTTTCCAGTAGTCATGTATGGAGGTGAGAGTTGGACTATAAAGAAAGCTGAAAGCTGAGCACCAAAGAATTGATGCTTTTGAACTGTGATATCGGAGAAGACTCTTGAGAGTCCCTTGGACTGCAAGGCGTTCCAACTGGTCCATCCTAAAGGAAATCAGTACTGAATATTCATTGGAAGGACTGAAGCTGAAGCTCAAACTCCAATACTTTGGCCACCTGATGCGAAGAACTGACTCATTAGAAAAGTCCCTGATGCTGGGAAAGATTGAAGGCAGGAGAAGAAGGGGATGACAGATGAGATGGCTGGATGGCATCACCAACTCCATGGACATGAGTTTGAGTAAGCTCTGAGAGTTGGTGATGGACAGGGAAGCCTGGCATGCCACAGTCCATGGGGTCACAAAGAGGTGGACATGACTGAGCAACTGAACTGAACTGAGGTTGAATCTAAATGTGAAAGTGAAAGTCGCTCAGTCATGTCCACCTCTTTGTGACCCCATGGACTGTACCATCCATGGAATTCTCCATGCCAGAATGCTGGAGTGGGTAGCCTTTCCCTTCTCCAGGGGATCTCCCCAACCCAGGAATCAAACCGGGGTGTCCCACCTTACAGGCAAATTCTTTACCAGCTGAGCCACAAGGGAAGCCCAAGAATACTGGAGTGGGTAGCCTATTCCTTCTCCAGTAGATCTTCCCAACCCATTAATTGAACTGGGTCTCCTGCATTGTAGGCGTATTCTTTACCAGCTGAGCTATCAGGGGCTACTATCTAATTCTTTGACACTGGAGTAAGTTGCGGAGTCTATCCAGGCCTCATTTGCCTCATCTGTAAATGGGGAACATAACAGTCTCAAATTTTAAGATTATTTTTAAGGATTCAATGGGTTAATACGTATAAACTACTTAAGAACAATGCCTGGCAGATAAAAAGACCATGGAAGTGTTGGCTGCTACTATGATTTTTACTCATATAAAGGCAGCAAAATATTTGTCACATAGTAGTTACTAAGTAAAAGAGAGTTCTATCTTTCTCATCTTTGGGTATGAGGTACCACTCCCTCATTTTTAGACAAATATGGTCAGTACTGAGCCTTCTTTTCCATCTCCACAGTGACTGGCACACTCCTTATCTCTAACAACCCTACTTAGTATTAGTTTGTTTGTTTTCATTTAGAGTGTTAGTTGCTCAGTCACATCTGACTCTTTGCAACCACATGAATTGCAGCCCATAAGGCTCCTCTGTCCATGGAGTTCTCCAGGCAAGAATGCTGGAGTGGATTGCCATTGCCCTCTCCAGGAGATCTTCCCAACTGAGGGACTGAACCCAGGTCTCCTGCATTACAAGCAGATTCTTTACCATCTGAGCCGCCAAGGAAGCCCTACGAGAATGCAAACATACATCACAGATTGGAGACAAGCCATAAATAAAATGCTGTAGGGCTGTCGACCTCAGTGCTTTGAGCCTTAGAATTTTAAAGACAGAAAGGGCTTCAGACGTCACTGATTCTAAATCTGTTATCTTCTTCTTATTGTCTTCAAGTATCTCTATTTAGTTGATTTCAATACTCTAGACCCATCTATACTTTACCCCTACATCTGACCTCCCCAATGGTGTACAGTAGTTCTCTTTCTTGACCACACAGTAGAATGATGTAAAACTTGAAAAATACCAAATTCTTGATATTAGTTTTCTAAAAATGGCTGATCATTAAAATGCCTAGGTAAGTTCTTTAAAACTACGTATTCCACCACTGACCAAGAAAATCAGTATATATGGGGGTGGGGCCCTGGAAATTTTTTTTTTCCAGAAGCACCTAAAATAGTTCTAATATCCATCTTAGTGTAGATACCTCTACTGTACTGAGACATATGATGTTGTCCTTCATCTCACCTCATCCAATCACACCTCACTTGAACTGGAGTTTGGGAAAAGAGGAGCAAAAAGCCATCATACTAAGAGGGGGGAAAAGGTGTATTTTTTTTCTTTTTTTTAACCTTGATATTCATTTTATGTTTTAGATATGACGACTAGGGTTTTATACATAGGCCCTACTTGCTTGGGAAGGATTTCTATCCCTGCTAGGGTAGCTTTTGAAATAATTCTGACTTCTCAGGGATTCTAACGAGTTTTGCTTCTACTCCTGGGATATCACCAAGTGCTTTGTGTGTTGCCATTTCTCAGAAATGGATTAAACAAAGAGAATTCCCCTCTCTCTTGAAAGAATATTTATGGACAGAAATGTGACAGAGTATGAACATTTATGGACTGAGTGTGAAAACTGCAAATCAACATGCCTATAGCCATAGTAAACATGCAAGCTAACAGTATAAAAAGGAAAACGCACATGACAAGCATTGAAGGGTGCACCCATACTAAATAAGATCTTTTTTTCTTCAGCCTATTTCCCATCTCTCACCTCCTCCTTCAAGGCTTATTTTTGTACAAATCATATTCTGAAAGGAAATCAGCTATCCTGCCAAACGGATACTTGGTAGCTGGCTAGTTGCCAGGAAAGAGTGTGTGTGTGTGTGTGTGTGTGCACGCGCGTGCGTAAGATTTTACTTTAAATTAGACTGGATAAGTGCTATTGGAATATATGTCTTTTTGCGTGTATTCACTTCCTATTACTTTGGGGATAACTACCCGGGATAGAATGGTGAAAACCTTAATATGAACCATTGAAGACATCCAATTCTGTGGCACAGGCTCTCATATCTTTATGGCTATTTCCTTCACCTTGTTTGAGAATATTCAACCTAGGACATAAGAACAAAGAGTAAGATTTGCTCACCCACCTTTTGTTTCAAGCACAGATAAACTTCTTCACTAGGGTAATAATGTGAGTGTACAAAAACTGTCTTTCTTAAGGTTTCATTTGATTGATAGACCAAAGTCCATGAAGCAGCCCATCTGATTTTCAAAAGTCAAAGAACTAAGCAACAGAGAAAAGGATATTTATGAGGCCTTGAGAATCATAGACTATTTAAGGCCTAGAATTCTAAACGTCATATTAGGATTTGTCTAAATCATTTAAGTATTACGGCATCAAAACCAGAAAAGAGAAATTTCCCTTGAAAAGGACACTCTTAGAAAATAAAAACCTGACCGAAGAGGAAACATTTTTGTTCTCAGAGCATGCTGTGAATACTGCTACCACAGGACTTGTCACACTGCTTACCTACTGTCTACCTCTCCCAAGACACTGAGACACCTGAGGAGCAGGGACCATATCCTGCCTGGAACACTGACATCCACAAGCACTTGCTGGACCATTGAGTATAATAATCCCTCTGTCAAGTCATAGAGACCCACTCCAGTGTTCTTGCCTGGAGAATCCCAGGGATGGGGGAGCCTGGTGGGCTGCTGTCTATGAGGTTGCACAGAGTCGGACATGACTGAAGCGACTAGCAGCAGCAGCAGCAGCAAGTCATAAAGAGGAGAAATAAACTAAGAGGGCAACATGTGCTTTCTATAGCCTGACTGCCTGCATTCAAATCCCAACTCTTCCACTTATTAGCTGGGTGACCGTGGGCAAGAGGCTTAATAGCTCTGTGCCTCAGACTGCTCATTTTAAAAACAAGATAATAGCACTCACTTCACAGGGTTATTATAAGAGTTAAATGAATCAATATATGTAAAGCACTAAGAGCAAGCACATACTAAAGTGTTAGCTGTTGACATATGTTACTTCAATCTTTCCAACAATTATCTGAGATAGACACTATTATCCCACTTTATGGATATGAAAACTGAGGCCTAATTAAGCTCTCAGTTGGAAGATGTATTATTTAAATTGGTTTTACCTGTTTCCTAAGCGTCTGCTCTTTGTCTTACTCCAGGGTGTCTCCTTTTTGAACTTCTGTTTAATTCAGCTGATCCTAGTTCTACTGGATATAAGGTATTGTATGTGGTGCTACTTAGAACATGGAAAGACAAGCTAGGAGGCATGGTGTCTCTTTTCAAAGGGATTAAGTTTTTTTAACTTAATAAAGTTAACACTGGAGGAAGATGTGGGAACAACTAATTTTAGTAAAAGGAAAAGTTTATAAGTAATTTAACAGAATATTGAATAGGGATGAAAGATAGAGGGAAGGTTCTGGTTAAAGGTAGGAAAGGCATCATGCAAGAGGTGGTTTTCAAATAGCTTTGTGGGTGGAAATGGCAGACTTCAGTGGGAGCAAGGAGAGGAAGGAAGGGAAGACCTATCAGATGGAAATCATCATATGTGCAATACTAGAGAGGCAAAAAATTAGATATACACCCTGCTCAAGGAAAGTGAGATTAGTTAAGTTTGCAGCTGTGAGGTGTAACAAGCTTGGAGAAGTAGTACATGTCCACTTTGGAAAGGGCCTAAAAGTTGTGCCAAGAATTAAAACTGCTTTATTAGTGATGAGGAGTTAGTCTAGGTTTCTGAAAAGGCTTACAAGGAGAAGGGTATAGAGATTGTCATATGACCGAAATTCTATCTTAGAATATTTCTTAGGATATGTTGTTAAGGGAAAGTAGATAAATGCTAGGAAGCAGGGCCAGGGAAAACAACACAAAGAAAAAAGATGATATCATGAAATAGGACAGTAATACTGAGAAAAAGAAGAGGGGAAAGAAGGCTAAAAGATATAAAAAGCACGAATTAGAAAATGACTAGAAGTAGAGAAAAAAAGAGAAGGCTAAATATGATTTTAAAATTTAGAGCATTTACACAGTGCCTGGAAAGATACTACATTATCTCATTAAATTCAACAACCTTGCAAGAGAATATAATGCCATTTTTCACAAAGGGAAATAGAGGTCTGAGTTTGAATATTGACTCTTGGCCCTTACTGAATGAAATGGGAAGAATTACTTAGCCCATGACTTTATTTTCTCATATGTAATATGTAAATAATAATAGCTGTCCTGTGGTGGTATTGTGAAAATTAAACTAGATAATGTTTATAACTTGTCTTAAAGGAATTAGCATATATTATCTAGCTATTGCTAATTGCAATATTACCTATTGCTAGTATAGTAATATTGGTGAGAAAAATTTTACTCTGTAAGAGTTGTTAAATTGCCCACAATCATGTCCCTAGTAAGAATCAAAGATAAAATTCAACCTCATATCCTTATAATTCCAAAGTCTATCCATTTCCTAACATTCTATGTTTCACCTCTCAGTGTAGAGGAATGACTTATGTCTTTGGAGTGGGGGATAGGAGCAAAAATAATAAATAGGAAAATGAGATCACTGAAGTCCTCAAATGAGTCCCAAATCAGTATTTTATTAAAAGATTCATACTCAATCTGAGTATGAATGCCATTTATCAAATAGACTCTTTATAAATTATATACCATTCCATATATAAAAATTATCATTCAAATACAGTATTAGAAAATTAGGATTCACTACTTAATATGTAACTTGCCAATAAAAGTTTCATGAAGCATAGAGCACTTTGGGGAAATCTTTTTAATTGGCAATACCCATTCATCAGAGGTTGTCTTATTTTTCAACCCCATTAGCTATGTAAGATTACATGGAAATATTTGACAAAAATTTTAACTATTCATTCCAAGGTGTTATTAAAATAGTAAAGCTGGTATTCAAGGCATACATCAAATCTTAAAAAGGGAACACCTGTCCTTTAATGGGTAGAATGACATCTGGAATTTTCCTTTTTGCAGACATGCAACATTCAATCTGATTAATTTTTAATTTTCTAATTTCTTAAAGGGCAAATTTTAAAACTGGATTTTTTCCTCACAATACTGAAAACGCAAAAATGTCAAGATCATTTATCAAATAGCCATAATTACAGAAGGATATGACTTCTGCTTTAAATCTAAATCACTTCAGGCTGAGTAATTGTTGTTTGGATAACAGAAAGCCACATAACCACTTGGACACCAGAAGGTAAGGGCAACCATAGTTTTAGGCAATTATGATTAAAAGGCATAACTTTTCTGTTTCAGCTTACTTGGCCTCATTCCATTTTCATTTTTTTAAAAGAAGGTAGCCAGTTGGAGCCACAATTTCAGCTCTATCTTTGATAGTATACTAAGAGTTATTAGATGGCAGAAAAGGTCCCACAGGTAGCTAAATAGCACACCATATGTTGTATAGTACCATAGCTGTACTTTCTCCCTTCATAAGAGCACTGGAAATAAGACATTCAAATGAATCTAAGAGGAAAATTATTATTTCTTTTCAGATGAAGCCAAGCACCAAATAAAAACAGGAGTAAAAATATTCTGCTCCCACAAACATATCAACCAACTGATAAATCCACCATCAGTGGATAACGAAAAGAATTAATAAATAAACAAGGAAAAAGCCAAGAAAGTGGTTTCATTACTTAATAAAGCTTTGCTTCATACCAAGGACCTTCCATCAGAAGCACTGTTCACGTGCACATTACATTAAATTCAATCCTCTTCTCTAGCCTGTTCCCATTGAAATATACCACACATATTTATAGGATGACTGGCCAAGAGTTAAGACCGAAGTCTCCAACTCCAGAAAAAAAAAAAAGCAAACTGCCATAACCAACATTAGTAACTGTCTAACCAGATACTGGGTCTTCCTTAGTGGTTTTCCACTTGCCAGTGCAGGAGAGGTGGATTCGATCTCTGCATCAGGAAGACCCTTGGAGAAGGAAATGGCAACTCACCCCAGTATTCTTGCCTGAAAAGTCCCTTGGAGAATGGAGCCTGGTGGGCTACCATCCATGGGTTAAAAAAGAGTTGGACACAACTTAGTGACGGAAGGACAACCACAAGAAACTAGATAGTGAGCAGAGGAGGAAGCAACTTCTCTGAGAGAAAGCAAGGCAGGTTGAGGCATTATGGTCGAGAAGCAGTAAGGGGGGGAAAGTCACTGAAGGAACTTTCTTAGAGTTCAACCTGAGATGGAAAATATTTTTGAAAATAAAAGTTTCCATGTTGAAATCTGTATGATTCTTCTCCAATAAGTTATATACCTTAATAATTAAGATACCACACCTCCCCCCACACTCCAAAAAATGAAAAAGCATCCATTTTCATTCTGACTCCATTTGCCTGAAACCAATTCTCTACACAGAATAAATGAGAAAGTTAAGGTGAAGACTGTCCTGAAAAAAAAAAAATTCTGTTTCAGCATGTTTTTAAATAACAAAATTACAAATGCATTTGCTTAATATTATTACTCACTGTTTCTGCTTCTCACGTAGCTCAACTGTATATCATTCTCTTTTGCTTCAGGATCCGGGACTTCATCAGTGTCACAACTGGCCAGCCTGGAGGAGGCTGGACACAGACGTTAGGCTGTCCCTCAGAGGCCAAACCAGACAAACCGAAAGAAAAGTTTCTCGGCTTTTGTGGGGAAAAGCCTAGAAGCAAACTAAAGACTGCGGGGACAGTAAAGAAAGTTTGGGTAGACAGTTGTCAAGCATTAAAGAGGTCGAGAAGTAAACAACACCTGCAGGTGAACAGAGTTTATCATTAGTAGACTCTGATGGCCGGTGTTCAGCCGAGGGTCAAACGATCTGATAGATGGCATCTGGAGATCTAGCCATCGTGGTGGAAACCCAACCATAGCAACCAAAGATGAATAGCAAAGCCCAGCTCAGAGATCCAGAACCAAGCCCCAAACCAGAACTGACTCAAGGCAGAATCCAAGGCTTCTGGATGGAGAAAGTCTAATAGTTTCCACACCAGGGTAAAGGTTTTCCACGGGAAAGGGTAAGGACCCAAATGCAACAGGATAGTCTCTGTGAAGTTCAGGAGGTATCTGATACCTCATGGTAATCCCTAAGCAGAAAACAACGTCATGAAGTATAAATGCATGCACATATTTGACCAGATAAAAGAAAAAAAGGAAAAGACTATACTAGGCTCTATTGAGATTTAACTGAAGATAGGAAGCCCGTGTTATTTCATGAGGCTCATCAACTCCTGACCCCTAACCACTAGCAGCAAGAAAGGCTTACACTTGTTCTTCTGGAATCTGGCCATCAACAAATAAGGATAGAGCTAATGAGCTGTCTTTTACTCAAACCAAGTAGCAGTGTTACAGTGTATTGCAACTTTCCCAGCTGTGGGAACTCTTAATATTGGAGGCGCCACCCCACATCATTTTAAATGTGATAAAACACACCCATATATAACCAAAAATAAATTTATAACAGTTTAAGAAATGAGTGGAATTGCATTTGACTACACAGCACTGTTACATTTTATATATCTACTTAAATATTCATTTTTATTCTATAGGCTTACAATTATTTTCAGTTGTGTGTTTCCACCCCCCACCCCCCCCCACCCCCCGTGCTTACGTCATGGTATGCTCTAGGCCTGCTGACACTATGTTTTGTTTCTTTCTTTTTTTTTTTTTTTTGCTTTGTTTTTCTTTTCTAACTAACTGGCAGATTTTTGCAGTTTCCCAAAAAATGTATTTTAGTTTTATATGAAGAAAAGGATTTAATATATAAAAAAGGATCCTGAGCAACTTACAGGCACATCTGGTCAAGACTCAGTAAATGGCTCAGGTGTTGTGGGTAGTAATTGCTTTGAAAGAACTGCTAGCATGTGCAGTTCACTATTTATTCATTCAAAATACAGTGAGTGTGCACTCTTCCTGAATACTGTGCTTAAGATAAGAAATGTAGTAATGAACAATAAGACATGGTTTTCTGGTTATGAAGTTTTCAGTCTATCTACTCAGATACCCAGAAATACATGGCCCATTACTTAATTATATCCAGTGTTTCTCCTTAAGTGACTATTGTTTCTGCAGTGTGCTTATTCACCTGGTAAAATAGCATTTATTAACTTGAATCAACACTGGGAGTGGCATTAAAATGTACATAGCATAAAGTTTCACTTCTTCTTTGGGACACTCTGAAAAACTGTCCATAATTTTAGAGAATCCATATAATGAAGCCATGATATACATCACCAGAGTAGGGATTGAATCCCAGTTCTACCATTTACTTGGTATGCCCCTATGTAAGTTATCTAACCATCTTGAACCTTCCTTTCTTCATCTAAAAAGTAGGTATCTACTTTATGGGATTCTTGTGATTATTAGTTCAGTTCAGTTCAGTTCAGTCCAGTCACGTGGAACCTTGGCATAAGTATTCAGTTTGGAGTTGCTGCTGCTGTTGTTGATATCTCCACAAATGAAGTTGATTCACCTTATTCCAAGCGAAGGAAAATAAGAAAGACCATTGAAAGGGCATTTGAAACTATCCAATTGAATAAAGCTCTTATAGAATTATTATGTAAACACACATTTCTTGTCTATGGCAATTCAAAAAGAAATAATGTTATTAATCTCAGCTTTTCAAAAGTCAAGCAGTGATAATACCACTTTGTGAAGCTCTTTTAAGAAAAATAAATCAAAATATCTAGGCAAAAAACAATTCATTACAATGTTATTTAAAATATTGAGACGTTGCAAACAATGTCCAACAATAAGACATGTTTAGCGAATAATGCCATATCTATTAGCAAGATAATATTGATACTTTGAAAACTCTAAATTGTGGAAGTATTTCTGAAATAGTATCAAGGAAAAATAAGTATGTTAAATTATGAATGCAACTATTTAAAAATACATGCAAAAAATAATTTAGAAGCATTCACATCAAAATGATATTAGATGTGTTACTGTGGTAGTATAGTAGTAATTTCATTTTTCTTCTTTTTTTGCCATTCCATAATGTCTCTCGGATATTTCTGCACTTAGTACAATAAAACTCATATTTTAAAAGTAGGAACTGTACATTATTGTCCTAACATTAAAACTTGGCAAACTTTAAGAGGGCTAAGGAATCTTCTGAGCATTTGAAGGGCTGAGGAGGATGGAATTATTTCCAACATCACCTCATCTATAGTTACTGTGGTCTTCTTAGCATCGATGAAAGGTAAGACCAACATATTAGCCAGACTTGGCTCTGTAAATTGCACCTATGCCAGTGAGCAGAGTAGGCTGGAAACAGTCAGGTTATCTACATAATGAACAGATATATTCAGTCTCCAATAAGATTCTCATGCACACTGAATTCATATTAGCAGAAGTGCAACTGATTTGCCAATATCCTGAAGATTAATTTTGTTCTGGTCCACATTTTGTAATTATTAATTGACTGATCATACACATGCCAAATTTGTCAAATGAAATTCTCCCTGCAAAAGAGAAAAGGAGAGTTCTCTGAATAATCTTTTTACATCTTTTGAGGATGTATTCCTCCTCTGAGTTAACTGGGGTGGCAAAAAGAGAGTGAGGGGTGTAAGCTCAGAGCACTTTGGAGCTGAAGGTGCAGAGCTGAGCAGATTTGGAAAACAAATGCATGTGTTAATTACCAAAGTGATTTTAAGAGCAGAATCCTGGAAGGACAGCCAAATAAAATTAATCCTTTAAAGTGATAATGCAAAATTTTAAATCACAATGGCAAGCTCTAAGAGAATGTTTCAATATTGCATGTGTTATTGTTGTTGAGTCCCTAAGTAGCATCTGACTCTTTGGCGACTGCATGGACTGTAGCCCGCCAGGCTCCTGGGTCTATAGGATTTTCCAGGCAAGAATACTGAAGTGGATTGCCATTTCATTCTCCAGGGGATCTTCTCAACCCAGGGCTGGAACTTGCATTTCCTGAATTGCAGGCAGATTCTTTACTACTGAGCCACATGGGAAGTCCCAAAATTGCATGTATCTTGAAGCTAACATGGACCAGTGCTTCCATGATTTCTGACAATTATAAGTTCACATCGGGAAGTGTGTGTGTGAGAGAGGGACAGAGACAGAGAGACAGAAACAATTGGAGGGGAGAGGAGGAAAACAGGGAAGACACAGAAAGGCGGAAATAGGAGAAGGAGGATTTGTACCATCCATGTTTAATATCATCCTAAAGCAACAAATGGTCCCATCACTTCATGGCAAATAGATGGGAAAACAGTGGAAACAGTGGCTGACTTTATTTTGGGGGCTCCAAAATCACTTCAGATGGTGATTGCAGCCATGAAGTTAAAAGATGCTTACTCCTTGGAAGAAAAGTTATGACCAACCTAGATAGCATATTCAAAAGCAGAGATATTAGTTTGTCAACAAAGGTCTATCTAGTCAAGGCTATGGTTTTCCCAGTGGTCATGTATGATGTGAGAGTTGGACTGTGAAGAAAGCTGAGCGCTGAAGAATTGATGCTTTTGAACTGTGGTGTTAAAGAAGACTCTTGAGAGTCAACCAGTCCATCCTAAAGGAGATCAGTCCTGGGTGTTCATTGGAAGGCCTGATGTTGAAGCTGAAACTCCAATACTTTGGCCACCTGATGTGAAGAACTGACTCATTTGAAAAGACCCTGATACTGGTAAAGATTGAGGGCAGGAGGAGAAGGGGACGACAGAGGATGAGATGGCTGGATGGCATCACTGACTCAATGGACATGGGTTTGGGTGGACTCTGCGAGTTGGTGATGAACAGGGAGGCTTGGCGAGCTGCGGTTCATGGGGTTGCAAAGATTCGGACACGACGGAGTGACTGAACTGACTGAAAGCAATAAAGGAATTTAGTATCCATCTTTGTGTGTATGTGTGTGTGTACATGCAGAGCTGTAAATCAATATGTAAGCTTACAATGTTTTATCAAAAGATTACTTCTAAATACCAACAGTTTGCAATAAACAATGTAGCCAACAGAAAGCAGGAATGACTAATTCCTATGCTTGGTAAATGAAGGTAACAGGAACGCCCAGACATGAAAACTGTTCTTCAGCTATAACATAATTAAGAATAGACTACTGCATAGTTGCTGTCCTTGGCAGATTTAAAACCCTTAAAATTAAGAGCAAATATTAAAAGGCAGTAAGGTACTACAGACAATACGAATTCTCAGTGCTCAGGAAAAATTAGCTATTCCATCAGCTAACAACTATTTATTGCTACTACATGCCAAGCACCCTGTTAATTTCACAAATTTCTGTCTTTACAGATATGGTCCCTACCCACCTAGAGCTTTCAGTCTGGTGAGAGACAGATACCATATCAACATTTAAAGAAAAATCGTTATAAACTATGAAGGGTACTGGGTGGAGTAACACACAGATGTATAAAATATGTAACAGATGGATTTGTCCTCACCCTCATAAGAAAGGCTTCTCTGAATAATTTTTTTTAACTTTTTATTTTATATTGGAGTATAGCCAATTAACAATGTTGTGATAGTTTTAAGTGCACAAAAGAGTGACTCAGCCATATACATATACACATACATATATATCGGAGAAGGCAACGGCACCCCACTCCAGTACCCTTGCCTGGAAAATCCCACGGATGGAGGAGCCTGGTGGGCCGCAGTCCATGGGGTCGCGAAGAGTCTGACACGACTGAGCGACTTCACTTTCACTTTCCACTTTCATGCATCGGAGAAGGAAATGGCAACCCACTCCTGTGTTCTTGCCTGGAGAATCCCAGGGATGGGGGAGCCTGGTGGGCTGCTGTCTATGGGGTCGCACAGAGTCAGACACGACTAAAGCGACTTAGCAGCATACATATATATATGAACTGTGGTGTTGGGGAGACTCTTGAGAGTCCCTTGGACAGCAAGGAGATCCAACCAGTCCATCCTAAAAGAAATCAGCCCTGAATATTCACTGGAAGGACTGATGCTGAAGCTGAAACTCCAATACTTTGGCCACCTGATGTGAAGAACTGACTCATTTGAAAAGACCCTGATGCTGGGAAAGATTGAGGGCAGGAGGAGAAGGGGATGACAGAGGATGAGATGGTGGGATGGCATCACTGACTCAATGGACATGAGTTTGAGTAAGCTCTGGGAGTTGGAGATGGATAGGGAAGCCTGGTGTGCTGCAGTCCACGGGGTCTCAAAGAGTCAGACACAACTGAGAGACTGAACTGAACTGATAGATGTACATATGTATATATGTGTGAATATATCCATTCTCCCCCAAACTCCTCTCCCTTCCAGGCTGCCATATAACATTGAGCAGAATTCCCTGTGCTTATACAATAGGTCCGTGTTAGTTATCCATTTTAAATATAGCAGTGTATATGTGTCCATCCCAAACTTCCTAACTATCCCTTCACCACATCCTTCCCCTCTAGTAACCATAAGTTCCTTCTCCAAGTCTGTCTGTGAGTCTGTTTCCATTTTGCAATTAAATTCATTTGTATCATTTCTTTATAGATTCTGCAGTAACTTTGATCTGAGATATGAAGGACCAGTAGAAATTCACCAGGTAAAGAAAGAGAGGAAGAGCACGGGAACAGTATGAGCACAGGCTCTGTGCTGGGATGGAACTCATATATTCATACATATATACATATGTATATGTATCAGTTCAGTTCAGTCTCTCAGTTGTGTCCGACTCTTTGAGACCCCATGGACTGCAGCACACCAGGCTTCCCTATCCATCTCCAACTCCCAGAGCTTACTCAAACTCATGTCCATTGAGTCAGTGATGCCATCCCACCATCTCATCCTCTGTCATCCCCTTCTCCTCCTGCCCTCAATCTTTCCCAGCATCAGGGTCTTTTCAAATGAGTCAGTTCTTCACATCAGGTGGCCAAAGTATTGGAGTTTCAGCTTCAGCATCAGTCCTTCCAGTGAATATTCAGGGCTGATTTCCTCTAGGATGGACTGGTTGGATCTCCTTGCTGTCCAAGGGACTCTCAAAAGTCTCTCCAACACCACAGTTCATATATATGTATGCTGCTAAGTCGCTTCAGTCGTGTCTGACTCTGTGCGACCCCATAGACAGCAGTCCACCAGGCTCCCCCGTCCCTGGGATTCTCCAGGCAAGAACAAATGATCAAGGTCAGTGCCATGGTAAGCAATGAGTTTGGGAGAGCAAGAGAGTTTACTAAGAAAAAAAAAAAAAAAGCTTCTCCTTTCCCATCCTGACATAAGGAAAGAGGGGCCCAGAATTATTTATTCAAAGGACTAAGTAGTCTTTTTATCTCCACCTGATTGCCCTAACGAGGGGTTAGAGTAGAGAAGGGAAGACGTTACAGGTGGAGGTTGATAGCCTTGCATGAGAGCAGAGTCCCAGGTCTTCATTTTTCACTGTAGGATGTCTATAGGAGATGCGCAGTATGAACCATGCCAGGAGAACCACAGTGAGAGGTCCTGTGGGTGTGGCCAAACACTGCTGGCCCAGAGGCTTGTGTGTGTGTGTGTGTGTGCGCGTGTGTGTGGGTGTGCAGGTGTCTGTATTAGTCGCTCAGTGTCTAACTCTTTGCAACCCCTATAGACTGTAGCCCAGTAGGCTCCTCTGTCCATGGAATTCTCCAAAAAGAAATACTGGAGTGGATTGCCATTTCCTCCTCCACAGAGGCTCCTGTGGGTGTGGCCAAACACTGCCTGCTCAGAGGCTGGGGGAAGGTAGCAGGGGAAGGCAGTGAGGGCTGCCATGGTAGCCATGCCATCTTCACTACCTCCTGGCCAATACTGTACTAAAAGCTCTACTAGGATTACCCCATTATGACTATCTGTAACTTGAAGATTATTATTATCTGATTATCTAAGAAAGAGCATGAGAGTTTAAGAGATAAGTAGTTGCTTAACAGCATATGTCTTACAAATTCAGTGTTTGAGCTCAGAGAGTCTGACGCCCGCCTTCTTGATCTAAATCCACTGTGCTGTCTGAGGTTGAATGTCCCAAGGCCCAAGGTAGCTGGGTCCTGAAGCAGATTCAATTTGTTTATAGAAATAAAAGTTCTTAACACTCTAGTGTTGGGGAGAAGAATCTATACCAGCTTCACTAAAAAGATTCATTTTGAGGAATGAATAGGAGAGAGGAAAAATTAAGTGAAAGAAGAAAATCAGTTATGACTCCATTCAAAGCCTAAGGAGAGATTGGTAGCTTGGCCTAAGCTTAAGACAAAAGTTGCTACTAGTAAAGCCAGAGTGATACAGTCAGATTTTGGAGATATTTAGGAAGTAAAATCATGGTACATGGTGATGAGTTTTTATAAGGAGGCCAGGGATAAGCAAGTATCAGAGATGATGTCTACATTTATTGCTTAGCTCCACTTCAAATATCCTTTTGTATTAGTATCATATGTTCTAGAATTCAAAGAACATGTCTGGCAGAAGACATAAATTTTGAACCTGATGAATTCCAATTCATATTTTCAAACGGTCCTTTTCAACTATAAAAAATGTGTTACAGCTAATTTTATAAAAATTTCATTGCTAAAACCTTCTGGTGGAAGAAACAAAAAAACAGGTAGTATAGTTCTAAATCTAATTTTAAGGCAAGAATATGGAAATACCTTTTGTCACACTAGAGTTATCTATGTATTTTTCAAAGCCAAGTTTGAAAGTGTAACTGGATGACTCATCACCAAAGTGAGCCAATTGTCTGCAAACTGAGTGGAAAATATCAGGACAGTTATGCACCCAGTGATCGTCGGCTTCAAACATAATTTTAACTATACAAGTCTTTTATCATTTTCTTAAAAGCCAAAAGACATGTCTTCTGACATATCCTTTTCTTTAAAAGGATATTTCCTGTGGTTGATAGGACTAAATTATTTACCATAATATTAATGCCATTCCAAAATAACTTACTCTAGCAATCAATGCTCTTCTTACCAATACCAAAAATAGACTGTCATCTACCTGATATAATACTAGGAGACTAGAATGCTCTACTATATTACTTCTATTTCAAAAGCTCTCCCCCACATTCTCCTTCATATTACCAGTGAATATTTATAAAGAAGTTTGTTCATCACCATCCTTACATTCTCATGCATTAGCTTTTCTAAATGGATTTCACCTAATCCAAGCATTGCCTAAGTTTCTAAAGGATGAGGAGGAGCTTTTGTGATAAGAAGTAAACAAATAACAACAACAAAAAAAACAAATGACTAAGAGAAAGATCAAAGAAATACATATCTATGCTATAATCATCTGCCACGTTTCAAAATTATAAATCTAGACAAATAGTAGTTCAACTAAATTCTTCTAGATCAATAAGCTATGTTTGCATTCCATGGCTAACAGGCTCAGTCCTTACCTGGACTTCCAATTGTTCAGAGAGAACCTGTTTTACTTGAGTACTATTGAGACAAATTGATTATTCAAAAAACACTTTTTAAAAAAACTACTATCTTAGTCAATTCAGGCTGCTATAACAAAGCACCATTGACTTCATGGTTTACAAGCAACAGAAATTTATTTCTCACAGTTCTACAGGCTGGAAGTCCAAGGTCAAGGAACCAGTATGACCACGCTCTAATGAGTGATCTCCTCTCTTCTACAGAGGGTCATCTGCTTGCCCTGTCTGTATAATGGAAAAAGCAGCTAGTTTTCTGGTCTTGTCTTCTAAGGCATTAATCTTGTTTATTAGGGCTAGCCCCCTCGGGATCTAATTATCTCCCAAATGCCCAACCTCTAAATACCATTATATTAAGGACTATATTTTACCAAAGAAATTTGGTTGGGGGAAATTTTAGTCCATAACACCCACATTATAGTACATTTCTGGGTTGGCAGGTATCCATTACTCATGACCCAGGTCTATGCCCACATACAGAACAGACATCACTAATCAATTACTGCTCTCTTTCCAAAGCATCTGCCTGCAATGCAGGAGACCCAGGTTCGATCCCTGGGTTGGGAAGATCCCCTGGAGAAGGAAATGGCAACCCACTCCAACATTCTTGCCTGGAGAATCCCATGGAGAGAGGAGCCTAGCAGGCTACAGTCCACGGGGTCGCAGAGTCGGACACGACTGAGCGACTTCACTTTCACTTTCCCTCAGGTACAGAATATAGCCTAAAAATCCTAAGCAAAGCACTACAGACAGTCACTACTTGTTAATCAGATTATGAGATGTGTGATAAAACTCACTTGCCATCCCTGGAAATGTGGGAAAGTACTGAAGATGTTTATTCTAATTTACATATTGCCACTTAACAGAGGGGTGTTTTGACAAGTTATATAACCTTTCTGAGCACACAGGTTTTTCCTACATCACAAGGTTGTTGGAGAGAAGAAATGAAATAATGTTTGTAAAACTGTTCTGCAAACATTTAAAAGTGTTGTATAAAATTATTTCTTGTTATTACTTTTTTTCTAGAACTGCAGAAAAAAATGGGAACATAATGAAGTAATTTAAATAGACCTAACAAACACTTGATTCAATGTTCCTGGGATACAATCTCTTCACTTGAAAATACATATTCCAAAATTCAGTTCCACCTGAGATGGCAGAGGTTCTGAGAACCATCTGGGGGTTTGATGTGACTTGAACATTTCTTTCACACTGTTCCTTTTTCCTATTTGCATTTATGTGATTGACCATGTGTGCACTAAGTAAACAAATCTTTCTGCAAGTGTGTTCCTTGATTGGTGTATGCATGCTCAGAAGAAAATGGCACTGAGTAAATAGGCATTTTAGCTTCTGAAATGAAGATACAGGAAGGAATCAAGGAGAAAAATCTCTGCTTTGAAGAGATAAAGAAAGCCTATAATCAGAGTTATCCAGGCAAAGGCATTACCTGTGGGAGGCTGCTCTACTTTGTACTCACGTAGCAACTTTCATCCAGAAAGCTCAAATCACATACCATTTAGTAAGCCCCTTCATGTACAGGGACCTCATTGATCCTCCCAGCAGGGTTATAAAAGCACGTTATGGACCCCACTATGTGAATATGAAAACTAAGGCACTGGGAAGTGAAGTGCCTCATCAAAATGCATAGAAGTAAACAAATGAAAACAATTAAGAATATAAGGATAATTATGGGTGTAATTCACTTTCTTTAGTGTCAGCCCAGATTTTTAACTATTTATTTCCATTAAAAGGCAAATACTTCCAACAGCAGCCATCCGTGCAACAGAGCATCTCTGTGGGTTAGGGACACCTTTTATTAAACAATCTGTTACCTAGAACACCCTTCACCTCTTTTCCATTCAACTGAGAAGCCTACAAAATGTCTAAGGCTTTCAATCAAGGGAGATAAATCTACCAGATTCCTCCCAAAAATTTAAAAATTAAATTTATTTACTTAAATACAGAAGTAAAACAAGGACAAATGTCCACAAAACACACTCTAGCCAGCTTTGCAAATAGCAATTGGCTCTTCTGACATAATATGCTTAAAAACCCAGCAGGTACATTAAATCAAAACACAAACAAAGCAGACTCTGCCGCTGCTATATGTCAAACCTTTCCCACCTCAGAGTTTCTGCTATTTCCCAGAACATTTCTGACACCTTCAATCAAATTGATATAGTTATTCTTCTTTCACAGCAAACAAGATCTATAACACTATGCCCACCTTTTCTTAAGCAGGAAAAGGGACAAAAACAAGTCTTCCTTCCTCATAGAAACTGCTAAAAGAGGATAAATATAGTTCTCTTCAGTTATTCTCGTCTCTTTTGGTCAAAGGCAAAAGGTCTCAGTGCGGCAAGTTGAGTGATAAAAAAACTTTTGAGAAGGAAAGGGAATTCAAAATTAGGGTTATTTCATGTCTTTATTGACTGCTGACTTGAGAAATTCACATTTTCCCTTCATTTAGGCTCCCATTGTGATCAATAACCTCAGAGACAAAACCCTGAGCTAATTGTCTGTTCCTCGCACTTTAAAAACAGGGTGTACTAGAGTTTCTCCATAAACATTTAATAAATCATTCTTTTCCTTCTTTCTACATACATGATTTATAAATTAAACAACAAAAAGGCACATTTACAAAATAGACCTCAAAGCCTGTTGATCCACACCAGGCAATTTTTCTTGTGATACAATTTCCATTTCTGCTGAAATGTGTTTTGGCAGGATTTATAAAGTTTTCATAAATAATATATATGCAAAATAAAATTAAACACTGTCAACAGCAACAAATTCTGAGGTACTCTTGCTACTGATTTCCTGGATGGCAATTATATCTCTTTTTTTACATAAATATACCACAAAAACATACACGACGTACCAAAAAAAAAAAAAAAAAGCAGTTTATAACCCAAAGAGAAGCCTCCACTAAATAAAAAATAATATTCTAATCACTAAACATATGCATACATGTGACTTAAAAAAAAACAAAAAAATCAATACATCATTGGAAGAAAATCTACTTATGCCAAGTACTTCTCAAATTAAGCTAATGTTTTTCAACAATAAGACAGCATGCTTGGCTTTCAGAATGATGTTGCTAGAAATTAATAAAAGCCAGAAATTTTATTTTGGATTAGAAGATTCACCTGAATGAGAAAAACTCACAATAAGACTGCAATAGCTCTTCATGCTCAAATTTAAAATCTTAATCTTATAGACAAAGCTGAAAGAAAGGCAGAAGTGGAAGGGGAATAAAAAACTGCTCAGTCTATTTCTGGCAATTCCCGTGGGTGGCTTGATTTCTCCACCTTGATTTACCCACTCCTACTTATTTCTACCTAGTTATGACTCAGCACCCTCCTCTCGCCATACCTTAGCACCACAGAAGTTAAAGTTTTATTGTTTTAAAATGTCAAAACTCAGAATTATGTGCTTCAACATGAATACTTCATTGTACACACCCATAGCTTTTTGTCAGGGAAACAGATACATGGGTCAAGATTGGAGATCAATAAAAATGGGTTATTATCCATCTGGAAATAGCAGAGCTACTTAGAAATGTTGAGTATACACAAGATGAAGCCACCAACGGGCATATGAAAGTGATGAGATGGATAAGCCAAGGTCCCCATAATGTTCTAGGATTACAAGAGTAATGTTTGCACGTAGATAAACGTGAAACCATTCTTCCACTTTAAAGAAAAATGGAAATCACAAGGCAAAATGCTTGAACTTCTTTAAAAAAAAAAAAAAGAAGCTGAAAATATATCAAGTCCCGTAGTTCAGTTTCAGAGTACAAACTCAACCTCTATCAGAAAGGAAAGGATTCAGAAGAGAGTGATCTCTTTGTGGATAACTAAGGTCTGTCTAGTCAAGGCTATGGTTTTTCCAGTGGTCATGTATGGATGTGAGAGTTGGATTATGAAGAAGGCTGAGCGCCGCAGAATTGATGCTTTTGAACTGTGGTGTTGGAGAAGACTCTTGAGACTCCCTTGGACTGCAAGGAGATCCAACCAGTCCATTCTGAAGGACATCAACCCTGGGATTTCTTTGGAAGGAATGATGCTAAAGCTGAAACTCCAGTACTTTGGCCACCTCATGTGAAGAGTTGACTCATTGGAAAAGACTCTGATGCTGGGAGGGATTGGGGACAGGTGGAGAAGGGGATGACCGAGGATGAGATGGCTGGATGGCATCACTGACTCGATGGCCGTGAGTCTGAGTGAACTCCGGGAGCTGGTGATGGACAGGGAGGCCTGGTGTGCTGCGATTCATGGGGTTGCAAAGAGTCGGACACGACTGAGCGACTGAACTGAACTGAACTGAACTGAAAGGTCCTTGATTTTTTTTTTCCCCACTGTCTCCATTAACCTTGTCCATATTTATTGCTTATCATCCACTCTACACAAGAGTAAAGTATAATTTTCTCAATTAAGATTTTGATAAAATGCCACATTGTTTGAGGAGGTTGGAACTAAGAAACAAATTACACTTCAAAGTTGTATAGAAATTCATTTCATCTGAGGCACTATTTACTATTGTATTTTTTCCTTTAAAATTGCTTACTTTTCAACTAAATATCTACACCCTGTTATCAAACTTGTAACACCTGTATCCCCTTCTCACTCGGCCTGTGGAATTTCCCTTCTCTCTCACTAATAGAAAGGAGGCAACCAAAAAAGAACTTCTTCAAGTGCCCACCACCACATCCTGTACCTGTACCTGTTCTTCCGGATTTCCTGCTTTTATAGAAACTGTCTCTGGATAGCAATCACTACTTCTACCTATCTGGGCTTCCCAGGTGGCACTAGTGGTAAAGACCCTGTCTGCTAGTGCAGATGACAAAAGAGATGCGGTTTCAATCCCAGGGTTGGAAAAGTCCCCTGGAAGAGCACATGACAACCCACTCAAGTATTCTTGCCCAGAGAATCCCCAAGGACAGAGAAGCCTGGTGGGTCATAGTCCATGGAGCTGCAAAGATTCGGACATGACTGAAGCAACTTGGCATGCTTACGCACATGCACCTTTCTGTTAGCTAAGAATATGGTACCTTTACAGAATCACCAATTTTCCTTCATACTAGAGCATTCTAATTTATATATACACATATATAAGGAATTTCTGGAACTCTCTTGCTTTTTCAATGATCCAGCAGATGTTGGCAATTTGATCTCTGGTTCCTCTGCCTTTTCTAAAATAAGCTTGAACATCTGGAAGTTCACAGTTCACGTATTGCTGAAGCCTGGCTTGGAGAATTTTGAGCATTACTTTACTAGCGTGTGAGATGAGTGCAATTGTGCAGTAGTTTTGGCATTGCCTTTCTTTGGGATTGGAATGAAAACTGACCTTTTCCAGTCCTGTGGCCACTGCTGAGTTTTCCACATTTGCTGGCATATTGAGTGCATACTTTCACAGCATCATTTTTCAGGATTTGAAATAGCTCCACTGGAATTCCATCACCTCCACTAGCTTTGTTCATAGTGATGCTTTCTAAGGCCCTGGGCTGGAAGAAGCACAGGCTGGAATCAAGATTGCCAGGAGAAATATCAATAACCTCAGATATGCAGATAACACCACCCTTATGGCAGAAAGTGAAGAGGAACTAAAAAGCCTCTTGATGAAAGTGAAAGAGGAGAGTGAAAAAGTTGACTTAAAGCTCAACATTCAGAAAACGAAGATCATGGCATCTGGTCCCATCACTTCATGGGAAATAGATGGGGAAACAGTGGAAACAGTGTCAGACTTTATTTTTGGAGGCTCCAAAATCACTGCAGATGGTGATTGCAGCCATGAAATTAAAAGAAGCTTACTCCTTGGAAGAAAAGTTATGACCAATCTAGATAGCATATTCAAAAGCAGAGACATTACTTTGCCAACAAAGTTCTGTCTAGTCAAGACTATGGTTTTTCCTGTGGTCATGTATGGATGTGAGAGTTGGACTATGAAGAAGGCTGAGCACCGCAGAATTGATGGTTTTGAACTGTGGTGTTGGAGAAGACTCTTGAGAGTCCCTTGGACTACAAGGAGATCCAACCAGTCCATTCTAAAGGAGATCAGTCCTGGGTGTTCATTGGAAGGAATGATGCTAAAGCTGAAACTCTAGTACTTTGGCCACCTCATGAGAAGAGTTGACTCATTGGAAAAGACTCTGATGCTGGGAGGGATTGGGGGCAGGAGGAAAAGGGGATGACAGATGATGAGATGGCTGGATGGCATCACTGACTCGATGGACGTGAGTTTGAGTGAACTCTGGGAGTTGGTGATGGACAGGGAGGCCTGGCGTGCTGCGATTCATGGGGTCGCAAATAGTCAGACATGACTGAGCAACTGAACTGAACTGAACTGATATAAGAAATTGGCTCACATGGTTATGGAGGCTGAGAGAAGTCCAAAAGACCTATATTCAAAAGGCATGGGACCCAGGAGAGCCAGTGGTGTAAGTTCCAGTCCAAGTTCAAGTCTGAGGGCAAAAGCAGACTGATGTCCCAGTTCAAAGACAGGCAGAAAAAGAATGAATTCTTCCTTACTCAGGTTCTATCCAGGCTTTCAGTGGTCTGAATGAGGCCCAGCCAAATTTGGAGTGCAGTCTGCTTTACTCAGTCTACAGATTCAAAAGTTGATTTCATCCAGAAACACCTTCACAGACACACCCAGAATAATGTTTAATCAAGTATCTGGACCCCATGGCACAGTCAAGCTGACCATTAATAAAATTAACCATCACAATCTTCCACCTGAAAAAAAAAACAAAACAAAACCTCTCTCCCTTGACCTCCACCTCCTCTCCAATTACTCTTCCATTTCACTCTCTTTTACAGTGAAATTTCTCAGAAGACCTTTACCTACCTACCATGCTTCCTCCCTCTGAAGCCTGTCCACTCAGCAGGCCAATGAAATGCCAAACTCTCCCTCAATGCCGTTACTCTACTTAATTTATCTCCACATAAATTATCCTCATCTGACATATTTACCTGTTTTTTGCCACCGATACTAGAATTTAATACATGTGGTGAATGCTCAATATGTTCACTGAATGAATGAATACAGAAAATACTTGGAGGTGCTCATGAGTATATTAGGGCACATAGTTATTTTAGAGCACACAGTAGGTGCTCAATGTTTCAAAATTTTTATAAAAATAAAAATCCCAGAACAGGCACAAAGCAATGGACCCTGCAGGGCCCTTCAGGGTACAAAAGCCCCTCCCTGCCCCCATTTCCTGTTTGTTGAAAAGGCTTTTGCCTCCTAGGCCTTCCCTGTATTCTGAAGAGCAGGCACAGGCCATGACTAATGAGGAGAATAAGTGAAGGAATGCAGAAACAAAGGAAAAGCAGTTACCTAAGAAAAGTAAAGCTAAATAAGAAAAAAGTAAGGCAGTTAAATAAGATAATAAAAGTATAAAGAAAGCTGAGCACTGAAGAATTGATGCTTTTGAACTGTGGTGTTGGAGAAGACTCTTGAGAGTCCCTTGGACTGCAAGGAGGTCCAAGCAGTCTATCCTAAAGGAGATCAGTCCTGAGGATTCATTGAAAAGACTGATGCTGAAGCTGAAACTCCAATACTTTGGCCACCTGATGCAAAGAACTGACTCCTTGGAAAAGTCCCTGATGCTGGGAAAGATTGAGGGCAGAAGGAGAAGGGGACGACAGAGGATGAAATGGTTGGATGGCATCACTGACTCAATGGACATGAGTTTGAGCAAGTTTCGGGAGTTGGTGATGGACAGGGAAGCCTGGTGTGCTGCAGTCCATGGGGTTGCAAAGAGTTGGACATGACTGAGCGACTGAACTAAACTGAACTGAAAAAGAGTAATGCCAATAGTTTCCCAATAAAGCAGAGTTCTAGTTCCTACTCAAGAAATATACATAACAATCTGTTGGATAAGTCATTTTTTAAGAACTAAGACACCCCCCCCCCTTTCCACTATGTTCCCTACTAGCCTCTTGTTTGCAGAAGAAGCTTGCCATCTCTGCCTCCATATTTCATCTATCTTTTTCTGCCACTTTAACCTGAGTCATAAGACTCAGCTTAGCCCTACACATAGAAATGTTATCCACTAAAGGAATTTTGCCCCACTTTGGGGTGTAGGCGGTAGCCTCCTTCCAAAGAAATTGTCTCCCCTGCAATGACAAGGAGACGTGGACAAGAAACATTAACATTTGTCTTATTGAGTTCTGCAGGACCATGGTGATCAGACTCACCTCAGTCAAAGTCAACTTACCAAGAACAAAGTGTTTTCACAAACCTTCTTGGGTCCCTCCTGGCACCCAGATGTTTGTGATCATCTGTCACTTCCTGACCTTAAACTCCTCCTGCTTTCCCCTTCCCTGACATAAAAGAAGCTTGAATTCTACCTTGAATTAAGATGATTCTTTAGGCCATGAGTCTGCAATCTTCTCACTTTACTGGCTTTCTGTAAGAAGTCACTTTTCTTTGTCCCAAAACCTTGTCTCTTAACTCACTGCCTGCTACGCAGTGTTTTGTACAAGCTTGGACTTGGTAATAAGCACTCATTCATTACTGGTATTTTCATTCTTAAAACAAAGCCAAATAACAAGCCAGTGCTGCTAAATGTATCAGGCCACCTTGACAGTGCCTCTTAGGAGCAAGCATACCTTTGAAACAATTCCAGTTCACCCAGAATTTCCAGAGATGAGTAAGTTTCACAGAGAAAGCAAATTTTTGCCTCTCAGAAACTGAGGCATAGAAGAAAACTACTAGAGCTGAGAAGCAAGTCATGTGTGGGAAGTCTCGTTTTGTCGCTGCCTAGCTATGGAAATGTATCCAATCTATTTAATTTTTTTTTTTTTTGAGCATTGTGTTTCTTTTCTATATGAGAGTGTCACTATCTTGAGAACTGCTTTACTTATTCTCCCATACTCTGGGAATTTTTTTTAATGCTTTCCCCTTCTTTCTCAGTTTTCCAACAATCTGTCTCCCCATAGTATATCCAGCCAATAACTTCAAACATCACAGAAAAAAGTAAAAGCCAACAAGGAACTGCCTCACCCTACTACCACCTCATGCACAACTTGCAGAAGTACACAACCACCTGTTTCCCATCTGTCTGTTCCTAAACCCAGCTTGCACATGTGAGCTTTTGATCTCATTTCTTCTTGCCATCTCAGGAGCTTTATTTCTACTCTTATTTTCTCTGTATGCTGTATCATCAATTCAGCACTTTCTTTTCAACTGTTTACACCAGCATGCTAGCATCTTCTTATACCACTCATCTTAAAGAAAGAAAGAAAAACAAAACACTAACAATGCAACACTATAGCAACAATAGCAGTACAATGAGAAGCTTTCCATTGCATAAATGTATTACAGTTCATTTCATCTTTCCCATATCAACAAATCAAATATTTGGGCTATTTCCAAATTTGGGTTTTTGTGGGGGATTTCTGGATTTTCATTGTTTAACCTATAAACATTTCAGATATGTCTTCTAGTAAACATGCATCAAAGTTTTCCTAGATCAAATACTTAGTAGTGATATTACTGAAGCCTAGACTGTACACATCTTCAATTTTACTACGTAACACCAAAATATTTTCCTAAGTAACTATACTAGTTTGCATCCTAAGAACAGAATAAATTGCTCCATATTCTCCCCAAAGCTTATTATTGTCAGACATTTTAATGTTTGCCAATCTACTGAGTATCAAGTGGCAACTTATTATGATTATAATTGGTATTTTCATAATTATTAAGAAGACTGAGTAACTTTTAGTAAGCTTATAGATGACTTATGTTTTCCTTCTGTGATAGATGGCTGTTCAGGCCTTTTGCCATTTTTTCCTATGAAATTCTTTGTGATTTTCTTTCAAGATCTGTCTATATATTCTGTATATATTCAGGGCTTTCCTGATAGCTCAGTTGGTAAAGGATCTGCCTGCAATTCAGGAGATACTGGTTCAATTTCTGGGTTGGGAAGATCTGTTGGAGAAGGGATAGGCTACCCATTCCAGTATTCTTGGGCTTCCCTTGTGGCTCAGTTGGTAAAGAATCTGCCCGCAATGCGGGAGACCTGGGTTCTATCCTTGGGTTGGGAAGATCCCATGGAGAAGGGAAAGGCTACCAACTCTAGTATTCTAGCCTGGACAATTCCATGGACTGTATAGTCCATGGGGTCACAAAGAGTCAGACAAGACTGAGTGACTTTCACTTTCATATATTCTGTAGACTAATCATTTGATTGGTTTCATGCACACACACACACACACACACACACACACACACACACTCCTGGTTTGTAGTTTGTGTTTTTTATCTATGATTACTTTTGATGAAAAATTTAAACTGTGTACTCAAGTCAATTAGTATTTTGCTTTGTGAAATGTACATTTGTGTTATGGCTTAGACTAAGGAAGGGATGGATGCTGGTTAAGCTCATGGTTTAAGAGCTGGACTGCTGGGGTTGGGTTCTGGGTCCACATCTTACCAGCTGTACAACCTAGATTCAAAATCTAATTTATTGACTAGGTATGTTATTTAACTTCTCTGTGTCTCTGCTCCCCATCAGTAAAACTAATATAGTAACATTTCTTACAGTTACGCATGTGTGCCTGCTAAATCACTTCAGTCATGTCCAACTCTTTGCAACCCTGTGAACTGTAGCCTGGCAGCCTCCTCTGTCCATGGGATTCTCCAGGCAAGAATACTGGAGTGGATAGCCATTCCTTTCTCCAGAGGATCTTCCCAACCCAGGGACTGAACCTGGGTCTCTTGCATTGCAGGCAGATTCTTTACCATCTGAACCACCAGGGAAGCCTAGTGGGCTATGGTCCATGAGGTCACAATGAGTTGGACATGACTTAGCAGCTGAGCACAGCACACTTCTAATTGATTATCATTTTATTGTGTTGTATTTGTTGTATTTTCCTGATTGCACTTATTATTATTTTTTTTTGTATTTTGGATTTTTGTATGTTTCTGCATTATCTATCTGCTACTACTAGCAGTAAGCTCTTTGAGGACAGTAGCATTATATTACTTTCATACTCCCTAGAGCAGTGCCTGACACACACAATCAGTTCTCAATGCCTCATTATTGACTAACTGTCAGGTATTGTTCTAAGACGTTTATATGTACCACTTCATTTCACTCCCCACAGGACATATGTAATTTCCATGTTACAGATAATGAAACCCAGACACAAAGTTGTTTTTTGTTTGTTTAGTCACTAAGTCATGTCTGACTCTTTTGCAACCCTATGGACTATAGCCTGCCAGGCTCCTTTGTCCATGGGATTTCCTTGGCAAGAACACCAGAATGGGTTGCCATTTCATTCTCCAGGGGATCTTCCCCACCCAGGGATCAAACCCGCATCTCCTGCTTGGCAGGCAATTCTTCACCACAGAGCCTCCTGGAAAGCTCAGACACAAAGTTAGTAAGTGGAAAAAGTGAAATTCAAAATTATCTCGTTTGCCATTTTATCCCCATTGTTTAGTATATTGCAAGATATTGAATAAATATTTATTTAAAAGAGAGATGTATAAAAATATCAAAGAGAAACATTCAAAGGAATATAACAAAAAAAGGAAAGGGGAAAAAAAAGCCAGAGAGTGCCATTTTTAGAGTCTCTCACACTATCAAATGAACCATAGAAGGTCAGAACTGGGTTTCAGAATTCACACCCCAATAGGATCTATAGAAGCTGCTGTTGCTACTTCCTGTGAAGTGCCTCAGGATACAATGGTTGTGAAAAATTCTATAAAAATGTAAAATTGTTCTTCACACCTTTACTTAGTGCTATTGTCTCTGTTTGTCAAGGTGCAGCCAACACAAGACCACAAAGCTTTACATAATTCAAGCTTAGAGAAACATAAATTTGATTTGTCAGAGAAAAAGAAAGGAGACTTTCAGAAAGAAAATCCAAAATTCAGAGATCCCATCTGTTGTTTTCTGTGCATTCATATGTCAGAAATCCTCATGGTATCTGGAGCCTGTGGCAGTAGGTGACTTATCTTTGTCCAGAACCCACTCCCACCAGCGAGTACAAGTAATCCAAGCTGGAACTTCAATGCAGTGAAATACAGAAAAAGGAAGGCACCCAAAGTACTCACAGAAGGAATCAATGCTCTGAAAGACAGAGATCTGGCCGGCATGTAAGAGGCTCAGTATTATTTTTATCATTGTTACATTTTTTTTACAAGGTTACAAAAATGTTTAAAAGTTTCATCAATTACAACATATGAGGTCACTTTCCTAAATTCCTGGTTCTGAAATTCTAATTCTAGAAGGCTATTAAACCTTCTAGGAAATGGAACTGAGTCTATCAGTTCTCTTGCTGCCTTACATGCCTTACTTGCTGCCAAGCTGCCCGGCAACTCAGCCCTGAGATCTGAGGCTGCTAAATGAGTCAAGAGGCATCAGAGGCAGACCAGTGTAAGGGAAGCAAAAAGAGGCAGAATAGGGTAGTAGGAACAGCACCCAGGCATCAGAGAAATCTCTCTCCGAACTCCACCCTTCATAACCTCATGGCTCCACCCCCTAGATTCTTTTACCATCCTCTGAACCTCTCTCCAGCTGTGATGCTGGTTTTGTCTCCTTCCTGCCCATGCACCCAACTCTTCTTCCTCAGGCTGCCCTCAGTTGCGCTGAGGCTCTTGTCCCCAAACACAAGCCTTCATATAGTGCCTGGAAGTTTATACCCCCCCTTCTCCAAAGATGGAGAATGAATGGTGAGGGAAAGTGTAACTTCTATGCCTCAGACTGGGATAAACCCTGAGGTATGCCCTACACTCCAGAGATCCCCTGTAGGACCAAGCTGAAGTTACTTTCTGTGAGCCCTTACCCAAATCTGCAGTCTTGCTTGCTTTCTTTCCCTGACCAGTCTTGCTTTCCTCACATGCTTATTGTTTCTCCTGGGAGTATTACCTTAAAAAAATTATTTGCATTTGAATTCTTACATTATAGATTCTTACATCTCTGCTTCTGAGAAACCCAGTCTAAGAAAATAAACTGCCTCAAAAGTTTGCATTGAAGATTAAATGATATATTATTACACCCAGGAATGAACATATAATAGGCCCTCCCTAAATGGTAACTACCTTTGTTATTTCAGGAAGGGACCTGAAAGTCTTCTCACCTCTGTAGCCTTTTATAGATCTAACCGGGGGCCCTTATGATGGTATATACCTAACAAATGCTGCTATTCTCCAGAAAAAGTAATAGTTCTGGTTATTTTCTAGCAGTCCCTTTCTGTAGGTAACATTCTCCCCTCCAAAATAAACTACGTGCAAGAAATGCAGTAAATCTGGAAAATAAAATACCACTGACTTCGGAGCCATTTTTATCTGAATTTTGAATTTGTGGGTGACATTTACTCGTTTCCCTTGTAACTCAGTCTGTAAAGAATCTGCCTGCAATGCAGGAAACCCAGGTTCAATTCTTGGGTCAGGAAGATCCCCTGGAGAAAGAAATGGCAACCCACTCCAGTATTCTTGCCTGGAGAACCCCATGGACAGAGGAGGCTGGTGGGATACAGTCCATGGGGTCGTAAGAGTCAGACATGACTTAGCGACTAAACCACCACCGACATTTACTAGCTTAACTATTTGATTACAAGTAAATTGCTTAACCTCTCCTAGTTTTGGGTTCCTCTAAGTCTATAAACTTCCCTGGTGGCTCAGAGAGTAAAGTGTCTGGCAGCAATGAAGGAGACCTGGGTTCAATTCTTGGGTCAGGAAGATCCCCTGAAAAAGGAAATGGCAACCCACTCCAGTACTCTTGCCTGGAAAATCCCATGGATGGAGGAGCCTGGTAAGCTACAGTCCATGGGGTTGCAAAGGGTCGGACACGACTGAGCAACTTCATTTCACTTCACTAAGTCTATAAAATGGAGAGAAAAAATCCCATTGACTTTGCTGCATTGTGAAGGTTATACAATATTTCCCTGGTGGTGCAGAGGTTAAAGTCTCTGCCTACAATGTGGGAGACCTGGGTTTGATCCCTGGGTCGGGAAGATCCCCTGGAGAAAGAAATGGCAACCCACTCCAGTATTCTTGCCTGGAGAATCCCATGGACGGAGAAGCTTGGTGGACTACAGCCCACGGGTTGCAGAGTCGGACACGACTGAGCGACATCACTTTCACTTTCACTGAATCAGAGACAGCTTACTGTATTAGTTAAGAGCAAGAATACTAAAGTGAAAATGCCCCGACTCTAAGCTCTGCCTCTTGTCTTAGTCAAGATTCTTCAGAGAAATAAAACCAACTGGAGATAGATGACAGATAGATAGATAAGATGGATGATATATAGGGAGACAGATAGATAAGTAGGTAAGTAGGTAGATAGATAAATAGATAGACAGAGGGACAGATAGATGATAGAGATTTGTTATAAAGAATTGGCTCACATAGGAGGTTGACAAGTCCAGACCCAAGAAAGCAGATGGTATTACCTCCAGTCCGAGTTTAGGTCTGAAAACAGGAGAGAACTGATGTCCCAGCTGAAAGACAGTCAGGCAGAGAAAGAATTCTTTGTTATTCATCTCTTTATTCTATTCAGGCCTCGAATGATTGGATGAGCCCCACTCACAATGGAGAGGACAATCTGCTTTACTCAGTGCATTAGCCCATTCACGTTCCTTTAGCAAAAATACTATAGACTGGGTAGTTTATTTACTATAGCAATTTATTTCTGGAGGCTAGAGAGACCAAGATCACGCTTGAGAAGATTCTAGTGTCTGGTGAAACCCCAGGTCCTAGTTAATAGATGGCTGTCTATTAACAAGTGGTAGAGGGGGCAAGGGAAAGCTATGGAGTCTCTTTTATAAATACAATAATTCCATTCATAAGGGCTCCACACTCTTGACTCACTTCCCAAAAATCCTATCTCCAAGTACCATCATATTAGACGTTAGGATTTAACATATATGAGTTTTGGCAGAGTCACAAATATTGTTTATAGTGCTCAGTCTATTAATTCAAATGTATGTTAACCTCACCTAACAACATCCTCACAAATACATCTAGAAATAATATTTAAACAAATAATATTATTTAAACAAATATCTGGGCATCCCATGCTTGTCAAGTTAACACATAAAGTTAACTATTATGCTAATTGTGCCAACTTCAAAAAATAATCCAGCCACTGTAATTTTCATTAGGAGATTGAAAACAGAGGGGACCTCTGGAAACTGAATAAGTTCAAACATATTAAATACATGTAACAGTCCTTGCCATATAGTAAATATTAAAAAAATGTTAATAAAATTTCCTCTCTAGAAATTTAGGATATGGTAGGTCACTTCCCTTTGGAAGAAGAGACTACATATATTAAGTGACCAGAAATTTGAAAACTACTCTTTTACAGACACTTTGGAGAGAACATGATCGGAATTTTAATTTTCTTTGAGTACAGAACAAGAAGAGAGTGTTTAATCTCCAAGTAGGCCACAGTACTCTTAGAAACACAGAATTTCAGGCAGTAAGTATCAGTAGATGTCAAAATGGTTTATTCTATCCCATAGAAGGCTATGGGATCTCCTATTTCAGGAGGTCTTCAAACTAAGAAATAATATCATGTGTCTAGAATAGCTTGAATCTAATTTTGCCTAAAGGTAGGAAGAAGTAAATTACAATCCACTCACCCCATATTTCCTTCTGGTAATTTCATTTCTTCAGCTTCCTGAAAATCTGAGCAAAAACTTTAGAATTCTGCATAATGGAGAAGAAACAGTCTCTACAGGAAGTGCTGTCAGGAAAACTCAAAAGCCACATGTTAAGCAATGAAGTTAGAACGCACTTTCATACCATACAAAAGAATAAACTACAAATGGTTTAAAGATTTAAATGTAAGATATGACACCATAAAACTCCTAGAAAATAGTCTCTGACATAAATTTTGCCAATGTTTTCTTATGTCAGTCCCCCAAGATAGTAGAGATAAAAGCAAAAATTGGTTTGGGCTGAATCAAGCCTATAAGCTTTTACACGGCAAAGGAAACCATAAACAAACTGAAAAGACAATCTATAGGTTAGGAGAAACTATTTGCAGTTGATGTGAAATACAAGGCCTTAATTTCCAAAATAGACAAACAGCTCATACAGCTCAATAACAAAATTATCAAACAATCCAGTCAAAAAAAAGGACTATCTAAATAGACATTTCTCCAAAGAAGACATACAGATGACCAACAAGCATATAAAAAGATGGTCAACATTGGTAATTATTAGCAAAATGCCATTCAAAACTACAGTGAGGTACCACCTCACAGCAATCATAATGGCCATCATTATAAAGTCTACCAAAAGCCGGAGATGCTGTGGTGGAAAGGGAACCCTCCTTCACTGTTAGTGGGACTGTAACTTGGTACAGTCACTATGGAAAACAATATGGAGGTACCTCCAAAGACTAGAACTAAAGTTGCCATGTGATCCAACAATCCTACTCTTGGGCATATATCTGGAGAAAACTTTATTTTAAAAAGATGCACTCACTCCAATGTTTATAGCAACACATGGAAGCAATCTAAGTGTCCACCAACAGAGGAAAGTATAAAGAAGATGTGGTATATAAATATACAATGGAATACTACTCAGCTATAAAAAAAGAAATAATGACATTTACAGCAACATGGATGAACCTAGAGATATTCGTACTAGGTGCAGTAAGTCAGAAAAGGAAAGCCAAATAGCATATATCATTTATTTGTAGAATCTAAAATATGACAAAAATGAACTTATTTATGAAACAGAAACAGACTCACAGATAACAGAAAACAAACTTATAGTTACCAAAGGGGAAAGCAGAGGGAAGGATAAATTAGGAGTTTAGGATTACCAGATACACAACCTATATAAAATAGATAAATAACATGATCCTACTATAGCATGAGGAAATATATTCATATCTTATAATAAATGATACTGGAAAAAATGATATATGTACGTTATATACATACAGCTGAATCACTTTTCTGTACACGAGAAACTAACACAAGATTGTAAAACAACTATACATCACATTTTTTAAATATTAGAATTCTATTTGGGTAACTATGCTCTTACTTCATTATGGGGGCTAATATTTTTTAAAGCAAGTAATAAACGTAAGTGAAAAAAAAATCAAAGGGTTATCCCAGCCTCCCACCTATGAATAGAGCAAACAACACTTTAAGCTATTGCTCCAGCGCTTGCTATCACAGACACCTCCTACAGGTGTTGCATCCTCCGTAAAGAGGTGGTTCTTCAGGTATTTTATAATAGCTTTGTGTTATTCCAAACCACAGTCTGGATCTCTATTCTGAGGTGTCTGAAAATGCCCTTACCTAATGTATACTTTTTTAATGTGATATACTGATACAACATAAAGCTTTCTTTTAAATTATAAAATGGTATTATATCATTGCAAGGATGTTAAGAAAATGGGCTCTCATCTAGAAGGGGCTTTCATTCTCCCACTAGCAAATATGGGACAATTTGAACATCTAAGTAAATAAAGAAACAGATTATAGACCACTGAATAAAGAAGAAAACCATGTCTATAAGTGACTTGCAATTTTAATCTTTAAAGCAGCTTCTTAAGATATTAGTATCTCCGTTTTACACAAAGGGAAGCAGAACTCAGACTGATTGTTGAAGGGACTTTCCCAAGTTCAAACAGCTAAAAGTAATTCTTTTCTTCTATTAAAAAAATCAAATTTATAGAGAAAATGTACATATAATACAAAGAACTGTTTTCTTCCTGAACAATTTGAGCTGTTGACCTGATGTCCCATCACACCCAAATACTTTAAAACAGGAATGCTTTTACACATAACCACAAGCTGACCATCAGTATCAGTGGCTACATTAGGCTGATGTAAAGAAGCACCTGCACAGAGTAGACATCCAGGAAACCCACACCTTATCTTTGACAAAGGAGGCAAGAATATACAATGGAGTAAAGACAACCTCTTTAACAAGTGGTGCTGGGAAAACTGGTCAACCACTTGTAAAAGAATGAAACTAGATCACTTTCTAACACTGCACACAAAGATAAACTCAAAATGGATTAAAGATCTAAATGTAAGACCAGAAACTATAAAACTTCTAGAGGAGAATATAGGCAAAACACTCTCCGACATAAACCACAGCAGGATCCTCTATGATCCACCTCCCAGAATTCTGGAAATAAAAGCAAAAATAAACTAATGGGACCTAATTAAAATTAAAAGATTCTGCACAACAAAGGAAAATATAAGCAAAGTGAAAAGACAGCCTTCCGAATGGGAGAAAATAATAGCAAATGAAGCAACTGACAAACAACTAATCTCAAAAATATACAAGCAACTCCTGCAGCTCAATTCCAGAAAAATAAACGACCCAATCAAAAAATGGGCCAAAGAACTAAATAGGCATTTCTCCAAAGAAGACATACGGATGGCTAACAAACACATGAAAAGATGCTCAACATCACTCATTATTAGAGAAATGCAAATCAAAACCACAATGAGGTACCACTTCACACCAGTCAGAATGTCTGCGATCCAAAAATCTGCAAGCAATAAATGCTGGAGAGGGTGTGGAGAGAAGGGAACCCTCCTACACTGTTGGTGGGAATGCAAACTAGTACAGCCACTATGGAGAACAGTGTGGAGATTCCTTAAAAAATTGCAAATAGAACTACCTTATGACCCAGCAATCCCACTGCTGGGCATACACACGGAGGAAACCAGAATTGAAAGAGACACATGTACCCCAATGTTCATCGCAGCACTGTTTATAATAGCCAGGACATGGAAACAACCTAGATGTCCATCAGCAGATGAATGGATAAGAAAGCTGTGGTACATATACACAATGGAGTATTACTCAGCCGTTAAACAGAATACATTTGAATCAGTTCTGATGAGATGGATGAAACTGGAGCCAATTATACAGAGTGAAGTAAGCCAGAAAGAAAAACACCAATATAGTATACTAACACATATATATGGAATTTAGAAAGATGGCAATGATGACCCTGTATGCAGGACAGCAAAAAAGACACAGATGTGTATAATGGACTTTTGGACTCAGTGGGAGAGGGAGAGGGTGAGATGACTTGGGAGAATGGTATTGAAACATGTATAATATCATGTAAGAATCGAATTGCCAGTCTATGTACAATGCAGGATATGGCATGCTTGGGGCTGGTACGCAGGGATGACCCAGAGAGATGTTATGGGGAGGAGGGTGGGAGGGGGGTTCAGGTTTCGGAACGCATGTACACCCGTGATGGATTCATGTCAATGTATGGCAAAACCAATACAGAATTGTAAAAAATAAATAAATAAATAAATAAATAAATAAATAAATAAATAAATCTGAAAAAATAAATAAATAAATAAATAAACATGCATGTAAATATTTCATCCATTATACCTCAAAATTAAGCTCTATTTTCATAATATAAAGAAGTAGAAGTAAAGATCTGACACTAATGATATAAGATGTTGCTATTTATTTTATGGTCTGTTATACATGCTGGGCTGGAAGAAGTACAAGCTGGAATCAAGATTGCTGGGAGAAATATCAATAACCTCAGATATGCAGATGACACCACCCTTATGGCAAAAAGTGAAGAGGAACTAAAAAGCCTCTTGATGAAAGTGAAAGAGGAGAGTGAAAAAGTTGGCTTAAACCTCAACATTCAGAAAACAAAGATCATGGCATCTGGTCCCATCACTTCATGGCAAATAGATGGGGAAACAGTGGAAACAGTGGCTGACTTAATTTTGGGGGGCTCCAAAGTCACTGCAGTTGGTGACTGCAGCCATGAAATTGAAAGACACTTACTCCTTGGAAGGAAAGTTATGACCAACCTATGTAGCATATTGAAAACCAGAGACATTACTTTGCCAACAAAGGTCCGTCTAGTCAAAGCTATGGTTTTTCTAGTGGTCATGTATGGATGTGAGAGTTGGACTGAGAAGAAAGCTGAGTGCTGAAGAATTGATGGTTTTGAACTGTGGTGTTGGAGAAGACTCTTGAGAGTCCCTTGGACTGCAAGGAGATCCAACCAGTCCATTCTAAAGGTGTTCATTGGAAGGAATGATGCTAAAGCTGAAACGCCAATACTTTGGTCACCTCATGCGAAGAGTTGACTCATTGGAAAAGACTCTGATGCTGGGAGGGATTGGGGGCAGGAGAAGAAGGGGACGACAGAGGATGAGATGGCTGGATGGCATCACTGACTCGATGGACACGAGTTTGAGTGAACTCCGGGAGTTGGTGATGGACAGGGAGGCCTGGCATGCTGCGATTCATGGGGTCATGAAGAGTCAAAAATGACTGAGCGACTGAACTGAACTTATACACATATAGAAGCACATAGGCTAAATATAAGTGATTATAAATTGTGACTATATTTTTGTCTAAAGTACATAAGTAGAAAGTAAAACCTTATAATTTCCAGATATTTAGCAGATCCTTCTGCATTCATAGACTAAGTCTCATATTACATTTATTGGGTTACTTTCATTTTGTATTTTTGTAAAAGTATATAAAAATATTTTGTAATAAGACTTCAATCTATAGAAAAAATGTATAAACCATCAAAAAATATCCATTCAATTATACAACTTTTACTTAAGTTTTGTAGTGGTTTCAGAGATATAGAAATAACTGCATAACTCTAAGCTTATGCAAATTTCTACTGGACATGGGCCAAAGCAATTTTTCAGACATGTATAACGTTGTTGTTCTTTAATATTTAAATTTACATGCAGTGAATTTGCTGCATATCCAAGTATCAACTTCATTCATGTCAATAGTACTAGGGGCTACTTAATTTCAAATATAACAGGGTTCCTGACTGATATTCAACAAAATCCTCTACTGTAGTATTTGTCTGATAATGTGTTCCTTATTAAAGCTTTTATATTAGATTAGTTTTCATTCTTAAACAGCATACATTCTGAAAATATGCAAAATCCAAAGTACCTATGCTCATACAACACAAGAAAGTGAAGGGAGGGAGGGAGAAGATGTGGGTCGTGAGAGACATAATTGCAATGCTCAGGGGATGGCTATGAATGGAAAGCTATAAATACCTCAGCAGTGAGAAACAGAGACTCAACTTTAGAATGATAGTTTCTCAATGGATCCTCAGAACTTATTGTGGAGTGTCATAGATAGGTCATTTTCAAAGCCTTGAAACTGGTCAGAGATAATAAAATGAAAGGGAGGAGAGGTGTACCGAAAATCAAAGAAAAATTCTATAAATCCAATTGTTTACTAGAAAAAAAGAAGCAGAAAAAACATTGTAAGAAATAAGATTCTAAGTCAGAAAAAGAATAAATCTATAAATGTATCTAATCTAAGAAGTATGGATTGCACTTTAGATCATATAATCTCTCTTAAATATCTACATGTGTGTGTTCTTTCTATGTTACTAAAATTAATATTTCCTATTTTTTTTCAAATAATCATCCTTATTTGTGGTCTGAATAGTCTAGAACAGTACTGTCCAACAGAGATATAATTTAAGTTGCATTTGTAATTTTAAATTTCTGGTAGATACATCAAAAGAAAGCAAAAGAAACCAGTGAAATTGAGTTTAATAATGTATTTTTAAATATATATCCATTGAGTCAGTGATGCTATCCCACCATCTCATCCTCTGTCACCCCTTCTTATCCTGCCCTCAATCTTCCCAGCATCAGAGTCTCTTCCAATACGTCAGTTCTTCGCATTAGGTGGCCAAAATATTGGAGCTTCAGCTTCAGCATCAGTCCACCAATGAATATTCAGGATTGATTTCCTTTCAGATTGACTGGTCTGATCTCTCTGCTGTCCAAGGGACTCTCAAGAGTCTTCTCCAGCACCACAATTTGAAAGCATCAATTCTTCAGTGCTCAGCCTTCTTTATGGTCTAACTCTCATATCTAAACATGACTATTGGAAAAACTATAGCTTTGACTACATGGATCTTTGTCAGCAAAATGATTCCTCTGCATTTTAATACACTGGCCAGGTTTGTCATAGCTTTTCTTCCAAGGAGCAAGTGTCTTTTAATTTCATAGCTGCAGTTACTGTCCACAGTGATTTTGAAGTTCAAGAAAAAAAAAAGAATCTGTCACTGTTTCCATTTTTCCCCCATATATTTGCCATGAAATGATTGGACTGAATGCCATGATCTTATTTTTTTGAATGTTGAGTTTTAAGCCAACTTTTTTACTCTCCCTTTTCACCCTCATCAAGAGGCTTTCTAATTCCTCTTCACTTTCTGCCATAAAGGTGGCATCATCTGCATATCTGAGGTTGTTGATATTTCTCCTGGCAATCTTGATTCCAACTTGTAATTCATCCAGCCTGGCATTTTTTTCATGATGTACTCTGCATAAATGTTAAATAAGCAGGTGACAATATACAGCCTTAACATACTCCTTTCCCAGTTTGGAACCCATCCGTTGTTCCATGTCCGGTTCTAACTGTTGCTTCTTATCCTGCATACATGTTTCTTAGGAGACAATAAATTGGTCTGGTATTCCCAACTCTTAAAGAATTTTCCATGGTTTGTTGTGATCCATACAGTCAAAAGTTTTAGCATAGTGAAGCAGATATTTTTCTGGAATTCCTTTGCTTTTTCTATGATCCAGAAGATTTGGCAATTTGATCTCTGATTCCTCTGCCTTTTCTAAATCCAGATTGTTCATCTGGTTTCTCAGTTCATGTACTGCTGAATTCTAGTTTGAAGGATTTTGAGCATTACTTTGCTAGCATGTGAAATGAGAGCAATTGAATGGTAGTATGAACGTTCCTTAGCATTGCCCTTCTTTGGAGTTAGAATGAAAACAGACTTTTTCCAGTCCTGTGACCACTGCTAAGCTTTACAAATTTGCTGACATAAATTGAGTGCAGCACTTTAACAGCAACATATTTTAGGATTTGAAATAGCTCAGCTGGAATTTCATCATTGCCACTAGCTTTGTTTGTAGTGACACTAACATTTTCTAGATCCATGTGAGTGATAGTCACTCATTCTTGTCTGAATCTTTTTCAACACTATGGACTATAGCCTGTCAGACTGTCCATGGAATTCTCCAGGCAAGAATACTGGAACAGGTTACCATTTTCTTCTCCAGGGGATGTTCCCAAACCAGAGATTGAACCCAGGCTTCCTGCATTGCAGGCAGATTCTTCACCATCTGAGCCACCAGGGAAACCCTCCTAGTTCCATGACCTAGGATCAAACCTGGGCCCCCTGCTTTGTGAGTGCAGTCTTAGCCACTAGACCACCAGGGAAGTCCCTCTTCCAATCATTCTAATTGCCTACTGTCATACATGATCAGGTCCCTGCACAACTCTCAGAGTCATCTTGTACCACTATATCTTTTTCTCAGTTTTCCTCCCTGTGATATTGTGATTTATAATATGAAATGCATATACTTGGTGTTCCTCTCTTTTTCTGGCACAAGACTTCCTTAAACCTTTGGGATGTCCTAAGTGATAAGAACAATAAAAGTCGCTTTTGTCATGTTAATGAGGTGACTTTTGGAAAGACCCTAGGTCACCTAAGAACACAGGATGGTTACCAGAGAAACCAGAGGATTAGAGAGTTTTAACTTTCTGTTCTACTCCTCTGACCTCTGGGGAAGGAAGAGGGGCTGGAGGTTGAATTAATTGCCAGTGGCCAATGATTTAATCAATTGTACTCATGTAATGAAGTCTCCATAAAAACCCAGAAGGACAGGATTGGAGAGCTTCTGGATTGGTGAACGCTTGGAGACTTGGGGACGTGACCTGCTTAGAGAAGATACAGAAGCTCTACATCTGTTCTCCATGATTTGCCCTATGTATCCTCCCATATTCCTTGTAATAAACTGGCTTGTAATTTACTGTCTAGTAAATAAACTGGTTTCCTGAGTTCTGTGAGACCTTCTAGCAAACTAATCAAATGCAAAGATGGGGAAATAGGAAGCTCTGATTAATAGCCAGTGAATGAGAAGTGCAGGTAACAATCTGAAGTGAGGAACAGTCCTGTGAGACTAAGCCCTTAACCTCTGGAATCTGATACTTTCTTTGGCTAGAGAGTGTCAAATTTTGTGACACGCAGCTAGTGTTGGAGAATTGTTTGAAGGCATGGGGGAAAACACATATGTTGGAATGGGTGACCAGAATCTTAGCCCCCTTCCCTCAATCAGTCTAATTCGGTGGTTCTTTCCCTTTGTTCCTTCAATCTGGAATGTTCTTCCTTCACCTCTGATCTTCATGTGTAAGATTCATCTCACTATGTAGGTTTTAGGTCAAATGTCAGCTCATCAGAGAAGACTTTCCTGACCATCATCTCTAATGTTGCTCTCTTATACCAGCTTTCTAGTCAATGTCTATAGAGTCACTGCTTTATTTCCTTTGGAATATTTGTCTTTATCTATAACTATTTATCTTTCTTATGTGATTTCCTCGCCTGCTACTTGCAATCATCTCTAAGTTTCAGGAAATCAAGGATCTTGTCTGTCCCACTCATGACATAACCCAAGGGTGTGAGAAGTTCCTGGTATAAAATAGGTACTCAATAAGAAACAGCTGTTATATAAATGAATATCTTGCTGCTGCTGCTAAGTCACTTCAGTCGTGTCCAACTCTGTGCGATCCCATAGACGGCAGCCCACCAGGCTCCCCCATCCCTGGGATTCTCCAGGCAAGAACATTGGAGTGGGTTGCCATTTCCTTCTCCAAAATGAATATCTTGACAGCATGTAAAAAAAGCACCAGAATGAGGAACTTTTTCTCAGCCCATGTAAGAAGGAACCTGGTGTCATTTCCAGAAATAATTAGGGCATGATTTAAGGAGATCCATCATGCTACTATTAACTACACCACTGTAACAAGGATAGTAAAGGAAATAGACATCATTTTACATTACAGACAGCCAAAGCCTAACTATACTGGTTGTATTTGCAATAATTTGAGCAGGTGGATGTTATTATCTCCACTTTAAAATATCAATATGAGGCCCAGAGAGATATAATAATTGGCCCAAATCCACACAGTAAATAAATGATGAAGGTGGGATTCCAACCCTTGTGTGTTTGAGTCCAAGGTCCATGTCTTTCTTTGTATTCTAGAAATAATAGACTGTGAAGTCTTATGGGGAAGTATTTTCTTTTCTGCAAACATTATTGCTATTCATGAGCCCAAAGGGGAGTTGGACAACAGGGTTAAGAAGAAGAGGGAAGGAAGAAGCTATATGTATAAAAAATGTAGCTGGTGGGTGTCTTTTCAAATACTCTGGTGTTTCAATAGGGCCTGTTGAATCACACATACACATAATCAGTGTAATTCCAGGAGCAAGCCCGCTTGGCTCAGCAGTTTTAATATACAGATCAATTTTGCATTACCTCCTTCTGGCTGTGAGTGCTCATAGAAGGAGGTCATAAAACATTTATTGGGCCAAGGATGCAAATTGAGCAAAGAGTGAATCTTCAGTCTGTGGACAGGTTCTTGAAAGAGACTTGTCAGATAAGTCTGTGATGAGCATTTGCTCTGCCCTACACCCTATGAAAATTTTATTTTCATTTCCTTTAAAGAATTCACCTCTTTAGGGGGAGGAAATATACACGCACACATAAACACACACACACATTTCACAATACACGTGAATGTAGCACAATAAACTGTGTACCATTTATATTTTTAAAATAAAAATGCATGTGACATTTAGACTATTAGGAAACCAAAAGCTGAATTTGAAATAGTATGACAGAATTACGACAGAAATTCTCCAATTATATCCTATGGGTGAAACAACATTTGAAGACATCAAGGCAAAGTACAGAATAACCGTTCATTTCTACCATGAACTAGGACTCTAAGCCAAAAGTCTACATTGTGGCATAACATCCAGATAACCAGTTAGCTAATCATTGGCAGAGGGAGATTTCAAGGCCTGAATTGGAACTCAGGGAAGTGAAGCACCCAGGATTATTTCCATACTTGCTCTGTTACATTTAATTACTCTCAGGATGGCATGAAGGCTGCTACTGCCCATCTGAATCCATCTCAACCATTTTTCCTAATTCAGCTAACAAGAAATGAACAATGGGTCACCATATGACTGCACCAAATGCAGTCACCTTGACACACAGAAGGCAAGAAGTAAAAGAAAAAGGCCAGAAAAGGGAGGGAAGGCAATTCAATAAACTTGGCTAGTCTAATTCCACCCTTGAAAACCCTGTGCACACGTAGGGCTTTATTTCTGGACATAACCAGAAGCTTTCCTCCACCAAGCCTCCTCACCTGCCAGTTCCAAGTAGGGGTGATTGCCTCATTTTCTAATCTCCTAGAGAATTTAGATCTGAAATATTCTTTGGAACTAATTGAGACTACCTTGTATCATTGTTTTTCGTTTTAGAAAATACCCTGAGTAACAAGGTAAAAAAGGGTGGTAACGTTGTCTTATATTATTTACCTAATTAATGGCTGGAAAATGTGCTACAGAGAGCAAGAACTTAATGAATATTTGTTAATGAAGGTGATACTTTGTGTTTGTGTCCCTTTCTTAGCAGATAATTACATTTTTGATGATGGTCATATCACCCATTGCTGGATATTTCCTGCCCTGCCAGATAAAATATAGTACAAATTGGAGGAAAAGAAACAGTTAAGGAAAACTTCTTGGGGATAAGAACATGGTCTTCTTTAGTCAGTATCTCTAGTAATTAACACAGTGTCTGGTCCATAGGTAGTTGCTCACTATAACTCAGACACACACACACCTTCAGAACATTTATAGAGATAAACTTTATATTTTAAGAAGGTACAGTGTATATATATATGTATATATATATATGTATATGACTTTATGACCATCAACCATAATTTCTTTGGACACTTTAATGGTTTTACATGTTTTCAAGGTGATAGTTGTTTTATTTCATTCTGCTCTATCCAAAATGATTTTTATTTCTTCCCTATTTGAAAGCCTCACCTAAAAGCCTACTGCCCAGATTTTCAGTTTTGCCTGGATTCAGCTTCTGTCCCATAGAGCCCCACAGGAGCAACTACCCTAGCCTACTCTTTCTCAGCAAAGACTTTAGTAAAAGAAGACTCAGGCTACCCTGATTTGTCCTCTTACTATAGAGTTCCCAAAATGCCAAAGGCAAAAAGCTGATACAATGCCAAAAAAAAAATGTTCATCCCTAATCACACCCCTTTCAAATCATTTGATCTGGACACACCTAGAAAATAATGCAATTAATTGTCAGCCAAGCAACTAATTGTCACAGTTCAGTTCAGTTCAGTTCAGTTGCTCAGTCGTGTCTGACTCTTTGCGACCCCATGAATCGCAGCACGCCAGGCCTCCCTGTCCATCACCAACTCCCACAGTTCACTCAGACTCACGTCCATCGAGTCAGTGATGCCATCCAGCCATCTCATCCTCTGTCATCCCCTTCTCCTCCTGCCCCCAATCCCTCCCAGCATCAGAGTCTTTCCCAATGAGTCAACTCTTCACATGAGGTGGCCAAAGTACTGGAGTTTCAGCTTTAGCATCATTCCTTCCAAAGAAATCCCAGGGCTGATCTCCTTCAGAATGGACTGGTTGGATCTCTTTGCAGTCCAAGGGACTCTCAAGAGTCTTCTCCAACACCACAGTTCAAAAGCATCAATTCTTCAGTGCTCAGCCTTCTTCACAGTCCAACTCTCACATCCATACATGACTACTGGAAAAACCATAGCCTTGACTAGACAGACCTTAGTTGGCAAAGTAATATCTCTGCTTTTGAATATGCTATCAAAATATCAAAATTGTCACAAGCTGTCTGCAAAAGAGAAGACAAATATACTGTCTGGGGAGTGTATACCTTGGACATTTCTTTGTTCTATTTTCGCAGGCTTTTCCCTTCTTTGTCTTTTAGTCACCATCATTTTGGACTCCTTTTTCCTATTCTAACTATCTAACAATACTATAGTAATGTAAAATGTTGACAATAGAGAAAACTTGGTGAGGTGTATAATGAGAACTCTGTACATATTTTACAACTTTCACTAAATCCCTGCTTACAACTGCAGACCAAATGGAGACCTGATTGAGAAAGGAAAATGATGCCACTCAGTCAGACTCAGGGAGACAAGACAGCACTCTAAGCGATAATCACTGAGAGGTGAGAAGTGAGATTCACTAGGCCTTACCAGGGTTTGGGATGGAAGCAAAGTTAAATTGAACTTGAACTTAACCAGTCTCTCCCCTTCCTGTCTCCAGACTGCTTACATACCTTTGACAGGAGAGAGTCACTCCATTGAGATAATTCTATTCAAGAGAGCTGAATAATAAATTTAAATCATCTGTGTTATATCTGTAAAAGAAATATGTCCAGAAAGAGGAAGGCTTCTCCATAAAGGTCCAAAGGATAGATGAATAATGGCAATCCTAGGGACAGTGGAGAGAGTGCCAGGCGAAAAGAGATGGTGAAGATGGATGACACACCTCAGGAAGACAGAGGGTGAGGACGAGTCAGAATCCTAGTTGGAGAGGAACCTGAGACAGGCAAACTGGTCCTGGAAAAATGGGCGTTACAGGACATGATATCCAGGGTCTGTGCAAAGAATAAAAGAGCACTGCAATGACAGAGGACAAGAGCAGTCATAAGTCTTGGTGAGAAACTCTTCAAGTGACCTTACCTAGGATCCTATGGTTTCAGGGACCTAGAGGAAGTTTGGGTTATTTTGAGATATTTAACGAGGGGATTTTGGAAGTCTTGGAACTCCAGCAGTTATAGGAGCATTAGTAAGAAGTCATGAAATTTAGGAATAATCCTAATGGACATGTTTATTCAACTTCAAGTGAAACTGGGCTCTTTCAAGTTTCATTATTTATCTGAATGAAGCTTATACACAGCCAAACCATGACAAACAAGGCTGCCTATTGGCCTAAAGGAATCCTAAATTTTTACAGACCTTGTGGAGCCCCAGTTAATCTATAATGTAATGAGAAGGTGACTTCTGTTGCTGCTGCTAAGTTGCTTCAGTCGTGTCCGACCCCGTATGACCCCATAGACGGCAGCCCACCAGGACCCTCTGTCCCTGGGGTTCTTCAGGCAGGAATACTGGAGTGGGTTGCCATTTCCATCTCCAGTGCATGCATGCATGCTAAGTCGCCTCAGTTGTGTCCGACTCTGTGCAACCCTTTGGACAGCAGCCCACCAGGCTCCTGCTTCCACAGGATTCTCCAGGCAAGAATACTGGAGTGGGCTGCCATTTCCTTCTCCAGAGAAGGTGACTAACTATTTTAATTTCTTATTAGTTACAGACAGAATTTCAATAACAGCCTACAATAACAGAAGTGTTGGGTTCCTGAGGTTAGACTAAGCTATCCATGAATTTGAATTCATGGACAAAAGAGACTCCAGAAGGACAAGCAAGTGGTGCAATCTTCCCGACTTGAGACATGAGAAAATGATATCCTAATGTGAAGACATGTATGGATGTGAGAGCTGGACTGTGAAGAAGGCTGAACGCTGCAGAATTGATGCTTTTGAACTGTGGTGTTGGAGAAGACTCTTGAGAGTCCCTTGGACTGCAAGGAGATCCAACCAGTCCATTCTGAAGGAGATCAGCCCTGGGATTTCTTTGGAAGGAATGATGCTAAAGCTGAAACTCCAGTACTTTGGCCACCTCATGCAAAGAGTTGACTCATTGGAAAAGACTCTGATGCTGGGAGGGATTGGGGGCAGGAGGAGAAGGGGATGACAGAGGATGAGATGGCTGGATGGCATCACCGACTCAGTGGACATGAGTTTGAGTGAACTGTGGGAGTTGGTGATGGACAGAGAGGCCTGGCGTGCTGCGATTCATGGGGTCGCAAAGAGTCCAACACGACTGAGCGACTGAACTGAACTGAACTGAACTGAATGTGAAAACACCCTATCTTGCCAAATAGTTGGAGGCTAAACCCAGAAATGAATTAGTGAATCTTGTTTCCCTTTTAGAAGTCAAGATGTCAAAGCTGTTAAACTATAAAATACATTTTAAAACACTGCATGTTTATTCTCCTAAAAAAATCTGAGCTTAATGCTATTCCAATCCACAAATTAGAATCAGCTATCTGGAGAATCTTTCTCCCTTCTTTAAGGAGCAAGAAAGAATTGACACTTGGCCTATCCCTACTGTACACCAAAAGCTTTAAAATTACCATTAGATTACAATTAACAAAGTAGTGCCTTATAAAAATTTTAATACAGAACTAAATAGAATAAAAAGTAAACATCTTTATTTTATTCTCACTCTCCAGGATTTGCCTGCCACTGTTAACAATTCAGAGGGTTGTTCCTAGGCATTTTTCATGTGATTATAATCATAAAAACAAACATTTTTATGATGATGAGATTATACCCAATATTCTACTTTGCAATCTGCTTTTGGCACTTAAAGCTCTCTTTACATATAGAATCCTCCTCCTATATTATGACATAGGTAATATTATATTTATTTCAAGAATAAGTAATGGTGCCTCAAAAACATTGTGTATTCTGCCCAAGTTCACACAAGCAGTAAATAGGATTCAAGCCCAAATCTATTGTTTCTCTAAGGCAAGCTACATGGAATAGAATTGATATATGTTCAGATAGCTTAACCTCCATTGTTTAGTTCAGAAATAGGCAAACTTTTTATGTAAATAGGCAGATAGCAAACATTTGGAGGCTTTGAGTACCACATAAGGTCTCTCACATATTCTTTGCTTTTGGAGATTTTTGTTTGTTTTGTTTACAACCTTCTAAAATGTAAAGATCATTCTTAACTTGGAGGGACTATATAAAAACAGATCTCAGATGATGGAGATTTGGTCCAAGGGGCTGCGGTTTGTTAATTCCTGATATAATTTCAATTGCACAATTTAATAATATGGACTTTTAAAATGCCAAAATCTGCTTCCTTACCACTGAATATATCGTTCCTTTCGGCTAGACATACGCATTCTTAAAATACAAATCAAGCTTTGGAAAGTTTGGGATCACTGACTCCATCCTTGTACATGCCACTCACCATGACATCATCCATCAGGCAGTAAGTTACAAGGTTTCACAGATTCCATTCAGGTCAAAGTGAAGTGGAGATTTGATTTTCCTGAAATTAACACTTTGGGAAAATAAAAAGACAGAAAGTATAATTCCCTCACATAGAAGTAACAGTAGAAGCATATTTCAAAGTGTTTGTATTTTGCTTCTTTCTTGCCAAGAATTTGCCACCACCAGAACAGAATTCTTTATTTTCAGACGCTAATGAGCAGGCCACCAGAAGATTGGCTGCCATTTTTTATTACAATGAGGTCTTACTGCTTCATGTTGTCAAGGCACTGCTCCTCCTTGCTCATCCTCCTACCCTTAGTAGAAAAAGGAAAATAATTTGGTGTGACATTTATCTCTATAAAAAAGCAGCAGGGTGTGTTAGGAAAAAATAGGCTCTGTGGAGACAGACTTAAATTTGAATATCAATGTCTTTATTTATAGATGGTTGATATTGGGCAAGTTATTTAAACTCTCTGGGCCTCAGTCACTTTATCTCTAAATTGTATGGTTGTAAAAGGAAAGAGAATTATAAATGCATACATCTATAATATTAAAAAATAATATAGTATTACTCTATTATTACAAAGCAATAATTAAACTGCAGATAAATATAGCAACATCATCCCAAATAACAATGCTTAGTTGGCCTATGAGACACAAAATCCAGTGTATTCTTTATATCACAAAAATTCATCAGCATAATTGCTTTTATAAGTCACTAAAATTCCCAGGGAACAGGAGAAAGATTTTAGAGAATTTGTGAGATCATTCTTCGCATTCTAGTGTTAAGATATACATTTTTTTACCTAAATCCAACCAAAAGTACAAAGTATCTTATTAGAAATCTTGTTATATTTGTTCTAATTAGAATTAGAAAATACAACTTCTTCTAACTATATCTAACACATTTTTTTTCTCCATCAACCTGAGCAAGAACAAACAATGGGAACACAACGTCTATTCTCTGATTAATAATGGATTCAGCAAAGGAAGAATACATCCTAAAAGATTAATAAGAAGCAAATATCCAGGACAAAGACAAACAGCAGAGTAGCTGTTTTGCTTAACCGCCTGTCAGTAAACATTCATGTCTGGCTTTGGTCTTTCTCAGGGCCCATGCTACTAAGCTTGGCCTTGGTCTCAAATTTCTGTCAATAGCCTAAAAGCTGTATTCAAACAAACATTCAAATGTGCTCCAGCTTTGTCACACAAACTGACACAATGAGTTTCCATTTTAACTAGGGAGGCTTCTGAAATGATTTCCATCAGAACTGTCCAGGGCGCAGTAGCAAATGATAAAGTTGAGGATTTCCTTGTATATTTATATTGATGTATTCTTAAATTATGGGGCAGCAAGGTTTGAGGGAGTCAAAAAGCAAAAGGTCAGAACATAAAATGCTTTAAGTAATGTGAAAATCACCTAAAGAACTCAAATTATTCAAACAGATCAATTCTCCTAAAAGTGTTAGTATTTCTCAATCCATTCAGATTCATTAAAATTCCCATCTGTTGGACTTTTTCCAAAAGCAAACAAACAAACAAACACAAAGAGATGACTTTTAATCAGAGGTGATATTTCTGAAACACTTGAGCGTCACCTCTTAGCAGACTGAGAATGTGCTCCAACCTGTCTCACAGTCTAGAGCTTTCCTCTTTTCAATCTCCTTTCTGAGGTTTCTCAGAGCAATTTTACCAAATAACAGATATTTTCCCTGATACACACACACAACCATTTCAGTGGCTCCCCCACTACCCACCAATTTTTTGCAAGGCATCCCTCAACCCATAATCTGGTACAATCTATGTTTTCTACCCCATTCTGCCTCTCTTTCACATCCTGGTCATGCTTGCCATTCCCTGAGAATACTACACACATTTGTGCCTCCATTCCTTTTTTTTCATAGCGCTTCCTTGGCAAAGCTGCAAAAGTAGAATTACTAGCATTTCAAATGAAAATAGTGTTTGCAGGAATTCTCTTCTGAGATAGTCAACTTTCACCATTTTTGCATATGCATGGAAATTCATGCCCAAGGACCAGGAGTAAATGTGACTTGCCCTGAAAAAAATACTAGTACATCCTTCTTTCCATCCATCAGCACCAACCTGGAACATAAATGAAATTTTAAAATAATACACTGAATATTTAGTACTATGTAACAAAGAACTCTCTTTTTTTCTCTATCCCTATGCCACCCACCTATGCCATTAAATAGAACAATTCTTAAAATAAAGGACATCCCACCCACATACTATATAGTCTTGTGGGATACCTCCTACACACTGGAATTTTATTATTGTGATGATCTTGTGATTATTAGAAATTTTGTGCTACATTCATAAAAAAAAGCTTTGACTTCAGTTGTAACTGAAAATTATTCACTTTGCTGATTATTTAGGGTAATGATAGAAATTACATGTTACTTTAGGTAAAATCTCAACATAATGAGGCTTTGTTTGGCAACTCCCAGACAATATGTGATCCCTCTATGCTCTCACAGAGGTGCACATTTACTTTTCAACAATTTTCACAATTTGTAGTTTCTATTTTTATGCCATTTTATTAATATCTGTTCCTACCCTAGAACCATAGGCTTCATGGAGACAGTGACCACATGCTTTTTGCTCACCATAGTATGCCTAGAATAGCATAGAGTCTGGCATGGAGTTAGCATTTAATAGATACTTGTTGAATGAATGAACAGCTCATATACATTGAGAATCTCTTTATGTGTTTAGTCATTCAATCCTATCCGTCTTTTTGCAACTCTTTGGACTGTAGTTCACCAGGCTTCTCTGTCTATGGGAATATTCAGGCCAGAATACTGAAGTGGGTTGCCATTTCCTCCTCCAGACGATCTTCCCAATCCAGAGGTCCAACAAAGGTCTCCTGCATTTAATGGAGATTCTTTACCTGCTAAGCCATCAGGGAAGCCCAAGAATCTGTTTAAATGACGGCATCTAGGTAAATCTATAGCATTAGCCTAAGAAGTAAAATGGAAGAGGATCTTAGGCTTAAATGAGTGAAATTTTTCATTTTTACTTTAATTTTCTTGAAATTTTAATTTTATTTATTTAAAGTCTGTCTAGTATCTCCAGTATCTGTCTTACCAAAGGCTCTGTTTTACGTTTTTCATTTAGCTTTTGATTACATGCTCTTTAATTTCAGTATACCTTTTGACTGGATGCTGGACATTGTGTACAAGCATTTAGGTGATATCTTTCTTCAGAAAGGATTCAGTTTTCTTCTCACAGACAAAAAAGGAAGGACCAATCATTGCTAAAGTAAAGTCTTGGTTTCACCCATTCTTAGGGCAATTCTTACCTTTTACCTATAGGATAGCCTTTCGGGGTCTCATGTGAAATTCTGGAGTTTTACCAAGAATGTTTATACGTATGTATGTATTTTTAAACATTTTAAAATAAACAAATGTGAAATAAGTATTTTTTTAATATAAATTTCTTTATTTTAATTGGAGGTTAATTACTTTACAAAATTGTATTAGTTTTGCCATACACCAACATGAATCCTAATAATGAGAAAACAGAAAGAGAAATTAAGGAAACAATTCCATTTACCATTGCTACGAAAAGAATAAAATACTTAGGAATATATCTACCTAAAGAAACTAAAGACCTATATATAGAAAACTATAAAACACTGGTGAAAGAAATCAAAGAGGACACTAATGCATGAAATAAGTATTTTTAATTGTTACGGTTGACTTCTAAATAAAGAATTGATACTATAATATGAATATTGCCCATTTAAGCCTAGGATCCTCTTCCATTTTACTTCTTAGGCTAATGCTGTGGATTTACACAGGAGACACATCTTACATTAGTTCTAGAATTGAAACAGCAACAAAAGCAATTGAGATAAAAAATTTAATAGATGGGTTTAATAAGGAAATCTAAATAAAGTATGGATTTCTGTTAATAATGTATCAGTATTGGTTCAGGAATTGTAACCAGTGTACCACACTAATGTAACATATTAATTGGAAATTGGGTAAAGGGAACATGAAAATTCTCGGAATTGTCTTCCCAATTCCTCTGTTAATCTAAAGCCATTCTTAAAAATTTTTTTAAGAAAATGGCAGCCAGAAGAGGGGGAAAAAATGAAACAAAAGATAAAATTCTCTTCAAAGGGCCTAACTACTGCTAACTTTTCATCAGAAACAATGAGAGCAAACAACAACAACAAAAACCCATTTCTTGAAAACAATTTGAAACTTAAAAAAAAAGAAACCTACCAATCTAGAATTCACTAACATCAGCAAATATGTGCTTCACAAATGAAGGCAAAAATAAATATAATTTAGACAATAAAATGTCTAAAATAAATCTGAGATGCATATTTTTAAGATGCATACACTGAAATTAAAAAGGAAAAGAAAATTTTCAGGTATAAGAAAAATTAGCCTAGATAAATGTTGATAATATACATATGTATGAATGATGTCAGAAAGGTCAAGATTACTGAAGAAATATCTTTTAAAAAATATAATTTTAAAGGGAATACACTCCCAGATATTAAGATTTCTTCTGTAACTATAATAAAAGTAACACATTGCAGTAATGATACAAGGTTAACAGGAAAGAGAGCCCAGAATCATGGTAACACAGTCACCTGCTTTTCCACAAACATGCTGTGGGTGAAACAATGTTCATTTTAACTCTGCTGCTAGAACAACTGGAATAATGAGAAAAAAAATTAAGCATGTAGAAGAAAACAAAAGAGAGTATATCCATACCCTTGAGTTAAACAAAGATTTCTCAAAGAGGAAAATGTACTCTAACAATAAACAAAATGCTGATAAATTAAATTGCATTAAAATTAAAATGTTTTCCCACTCAAAAACACCATTAAGAGAATGAAACTGCAAGCCTTAATAGGATAAAGGTATGTGCTATTCAGTTATAAATAATAGGTGAGTATCAAAGATGTATATTGAGAACTACTATACATTAATAAGAAAAGACTTCTACAAAGCAATAAGAAAAAAAGATGAACAGGTAATTCAACAAGGATAGCAACATAACCAATAAGCATATGAAAAGGTACTTTAAATCATTATTATTCAGGAAAATGTGAATGAAAATCACTATGAAGTACCATTGAATCTACTGCTGCTGCTAAGTCGCTTCAGTCGTGTCTGACTCTGTGTGACCCCATAGACGGCAGCCCACCAGGCTCCCCCATCCCTGGGATTCTCCAGGCAACACTGGAGTGGGTTGCCATTTCCTTCTCCAATGCATGAAAGTGAAGAGTGAAAGTGAAGTCGCTCAGTCGTGTCCGACTCTTAGCGACCCCATGGAATGGAGCCCACCAGGCTCTTCCATCCATGGAATTTTCCAGGCAAGAGTACTGGAGTAGGGTGCCATTGCCTTCTCCGATTGAATCCACTGGAAGAGCTATTTTTCTTTTTTAAGTAATGACAATGACCTCACCAAATAGTGAAAAGAATGTGGAGTTCTGGTACTATCATCCTACTGGAAGTGTGACTTAGTCTAAACACTCTAGAAAACTCTCAGGATCTACTAATGTTAACATGCACATTATCTCAATTATAATTAATTATAATCAAGTAATCCCACCCTAGGTATAAGACAAGCAGAAATCAGTTCATACGTGTACCAAGAATGTTCATAGAAGCTTCATCTGTACTAGCTGAAATTAGAAATAACCCAACAGTATTGTCCCTAAACAAGTAGTGCCCTATCTAGCAATGCCTCAAGAAGCCTCATGCTTTGCAGTGTCATCCTTAAACTTTCATCTCTTACTAGTGGGTAGGATCAGCTGGAGTTGGCAATGTAACCATGTGGTGTGTCTGAGCACAGACAAGGACTCACATGGGTACTGGTCCTATTTTCTCCCTCTAGGTACCTTCCAACCCTCAATGCCACTCATGAGGTTGACTAGTCACTCCAAGGAGATCAAGAACTTCTTGGCTGGCAAATGCTTGATTTGTTATTGTTTTATTGTGTCAAATGAGACTGAATCACCAGAATAGTACTAATACACTAATTTTGGTTGACAAGATAGATACCAGCTCTGGGCTACCAATAGTCTACTCTCAACCCTTTAACTTGAGTCACCTTTGTATGTTCATGCACCAGCTCTTACCTCAGTGACACCTCTAAGCTATTATACTTTGCAGTGATAGGCTTTGTAGCACACATTCCACCCTGGACACATAGTAGAACCTCTCCACAGAACGTAACTGACATATCAACCAGTCCTCTAAGACTAGTCATGCCTATGTCCTCTGTAAGCTACCAGGCTGATACTATGTAATGCTCATTGGTCCCCTGGATCTGTTTCTCTTCTTGCTTCAACAGGTGGGACAACATAATGCTTCCCTGGATTGGTCTTAAGATGTACTGAACAAGGCAAAGACATTCCTCATGTACGTGAGACCACACTGTTGCTCTGCTGACAGATTCCTAGCCTATCTTTCCCAGTGGTGAGACGATGCAGAAGGCATTGAAAGGTACCATGTTCTAAGACTTTAGTGATCACGGTCAAAAGAGTTCAAGGTAAGACACAGTTATAAGATATGTTGTTTTATGTTTATCTTATAAAACAATAAATGATAAATTCAACATGACTAGCAAATGAATTATTGTCAGCTGTTTTCTACATATTATGGATAAGACTTACATTTGTGATCATAATCAACAAAGTGAAATTACATTCTTTGAATCATTGGAAGCCAGTATTCACAGGTGGCACAGTAGATGATGCAAAATCATGAGTAATGAGGTAACCAGCATTTAATAAAAGCCACTAGGGTAATGCAAAAGCAAGACAGTCTATATTGCTTCAATACTAATAGGTTCTGAAGAGCCAAGACATTATGGATAGTAACAGTGCTGTTATCCTTTCCTTATGTCATAAATAAGGATACTAGCCAGGAATAGGACATTTGATGATAAAGAACATGAAGATACAGTTCCTAGGCCTGAACATTATGAGGAATCTTTATGTCTACTGCTTGAACAATAAACAGGTAAGTACCTCTTCTCTATTTATGATTTTAAACATTTATTGGTAAATCATCATATGCATATGGGCCCATAAATTTGTAATTAGTTTTTAACTGAATCACTTATATAGGCAAAAAACAAACATTTTCCAGGATTCTTCATACCTTAGGGGTGGCCCAGCAAAAAATACCTTCAAAACTAAAATTAATAAATATTGTTTAGTATAGTCACACAATGAATAGTACGAAGACTAGTATCAGTGAGAATGAACATACTAAAACTGAATGTAATGATGTGGGTGAATCTCATGGATGAAAAAGGAAAGACACAAAAGAATATATACTGTATGATTTCACATGCATAAGTTTCCAAAACTAACCTATGATGGTGCAACTATCAAGGTAATAGTAACCCATGGGTATGGATATGTGCAAGTGTGTGTGTGTGTGTGTGTGTGTGTGTGTGTGTGCGCGCGCATGACAGAGTAGTCATTAGCTAGAAGAAGGTTTGAAACTTAAAAAATTATTGCAAGCAAACAAAGTTGGTTGAATGGACTGCTATTCTTTTCTCTATCCTTAAAAGGCCATTTCACTGTGTTAAAAAAATATTCTAGACCATCTCCTTATTTTGTTTTCATCCTACAGAAGACATGTAAAGGTTACTCACAAAAATATTTTTCAGTGTTTTCAAGTTATGTGAGAGAAGACTTCATGCATTGATCAGCTCTTCCAGAGATAGTATAGTTACTGTATGCTTGTTGAAAGATACATTATAAAAAACACAGAGATCAACTTTCTGCAGTCTCTCATGCTACATTATGTTGCGATCATATATTTGAATCTCTAAGTGGCTTGACTCTCCAGTGATGGTCTATGATCTAACAATCTCCTTTATGAGAAAGTACTAACCTTTTGGAACTCTCCTAGGCTGTTGGTGGGAATATAGATTGGTGCAGCCATTATGAAAACACTATGGAAATTCCTTAACAAACTGAAAGTAGAGCTACCATACGATCCAGCAATCCCACTCCAGGCATATATTCAGAAGAGACAAAAACTCTAATTCAAAATGATGCATGCACACCAATGTTGATAGCAGCACTTTTTATAATCGCCAAGACATGTAAGCAACCTAACTGTCTATCAACAGATGAATGGATAAGATGCAGTATGTATACCCTATGGAATATTACTCAGCCATAAAAAGAATGAAATATTTCCATTTGTAATAACATGGGTAGACCTAGAGATTATCATACTAAGTGAAGTAAGTCATGACAAATGTTATATGTCACTTATGTGTGGAATATAAAAAATAATACAAGTGAGCTTACAAAACAGAAACAGACTCACAGACATAGCAAAGAAACATGATTACCAAAGTGGAAAGTGGTAGGGAGAGGGATAAATTAGGATTAGGGATTAACAGATATACATTACTAAATATAAAACAGAGAACAAGGATTTACTATATAGCACAGGGAATTATGGGGAAGGAAATGGCAATCCATTCCAGTATTCTTGCCTGGAGAATCCCAGGAGCTTGGTGGGCTACAGTCCATGGGGTCACGAGAAACTGGACATGACTGAGCACACACGCATACACAGGGAACTATATTCATCATTTTGTAGTAACATGCAGAGGTAAAAAAAAATGTATAAAATATTTATAACTGAACCAATTTTCTGTACACTGGAAACTAATGCAATATTGTAAATCAACTGTAGTTCCATAAAAAAAAATTTTTTAAGTACTAACCTTTCTACCTCTCTCTACCATTGCCAATTTAAAAACTTCCGGGGGTGGAACAGAAAATAGAGAAGGAAATGATGAAACACTCTAACACTGGAAACATTCTAGTGCTTCAGTCACCTACATTGCTCATTTTTCACCTCAAACTAATTATAATCTGTAAACATGCCTACTGGTGTAACATTGTTTAGAATTATGCATTTTTTACTTAATTATCTTAAAACTATAAACATTTTAAATCAATTGCAATATTTGCAACTGCTAACGTGAAACCTTTAAGTCTTCTTCAATAAAACCCCTATTTTCTACTACTTATCAGTCTAGATAAAATTGTCCTTCTGGGGACTCAATCAACTCCATGTTGGCCTCAGGCTCAGGGAAATATTTGGCAAAATTAAAGCAAGACAAAGTCCTCTAAGTACAAATATATTGCTTAGAAAGCAATTGAGGACATTATGAAGTTACAGAAAACCTAAAAATCAATTGGATTTTAAGAGATAAAAACTTTCCAGTTGTTCAGTTGAGGGTAAGAAATAATCTCTTGGGAATTTCTGGGCAGAATAAAATATGTTTTCTAAAAAGTACCATAAAGTACAACTTAAAAATGCAATTAGAAGTTTCCAGAGCCTATCTGTAGTTTATTTAAAGCTTTCAAACTGGCCCTCCACTTCTTTGATATTCATGAACATAATATTAATAAATACATAACAGGGCCATAAGATGCCTCAAAGACCCACGTTGCCTCTGAAGCACTAGGAGGATTTGTGTAGCAGGTGCAAGCAGACTGCAGTGCTCTAGGCCAGGCTTAACCACTTCAATTGGAAAGGCAGTTTCAGATGGCTACTGTTGAATTGTCAGTACCTCTCAGCCCAAATCAATCAGATGTGTCCTACTGTTTCTTAGAAGGAAATATTTCTGCTTGGGCCATTTGATTTTTTTTTCTGGCATACAACTAAAAGAGATATATTTAAAAAGTCAGAGATGTGATGGTTACTAGGTTTAATATAAACAAAACCTATTGGGGCTGCATTGTTGTCTAAAGGAAGTACATAAAATGGCCCTGGCTGGTTCTTCTGATGTGGTTCTTCTGAAATGGATCCAAATCCCCTGTTACCTGCAAGCTTGAAATCATAATCAACTTTGCTTAAACTTACTGGAACTCAGTCTATCCATCTGTAAAATGAGAATTATAATTAACTCAACAGAGATTTAGAGATTGGAACTTAACCAGGATAGTACACATTTAAAATTTAGCACATTATCAGCCACACAGTAGGTGCTAGAAATTATCAAAGTGTGATTTAAATGATTATGTATATATTTATGTATGTGCACATTTAATTAAATCTCTTAATCATATTTTAATTACTTTAAAGTTATAGTTTTCCATTTATCTCTATCAGTGGCAGTTTGATTAGCTTTTTCCAATAATCTGGACCACTTCTTTCCACTTATTTCCCTTCCAATTAACTTCAATTTGAATACTGGACATCTCATTAATATCACCATCATTAGATAGATCTGTGATAATATGGAAAAGAAGCTCTCAACTCCAGTTTGCCACTAAAATTTAATTAGATGGTATGTATGAAGATGCTTCACACTGTGAATTATATATACTTTAAATATTCTTGTGGGAAGGATGGGTTTCTGAAAATGGTGGGCATGTCTAGCAGAATTCAACCAAGATTTTCTGTAAAAAGCTAAATATAAGTGTTAAGGTTCTGATGGCCCCTAATGGGCTTCCCCAGTGACTCAGCAGTAAAGCATCCGGTGGCAATGCAGCAGACCTGGGTTCGATCCTTAGGTTGGGAAGATCCCCTGGAAGAAGAAATGGCACCCACTTCAGTATTCTGTCCATAGGATTTTCCTGGCATTATTCTGGACCCCAGCCTGGGGTTGCAAAGAGTCGGACATGACTGAGCACGGCATGGACTGTCTTTACCACAATTATTCAACTCTGACTTGCAGAATGAAAGCAACCATTAACAATATGTTAATAATAGCTGGGTTTTTTCCCCAATAAAACTTCACTTAGAAAAACAAGCATTGGGCAGGATTTGTCCCATGGGTCATAGTTTGTGAAACTCTGTCCAACCCTCTTACTGAAGATAAACAAAATAGTTAGGTTGCCCCTATCTCCCTCCAAAAGTACTAGAAAAAACATTAAAGGGGGTGGGTCATTGTCAGGAGGAAGTCAAAGAACATCAGAGCTGAGCCTTGATTCTGTGCTGGAGATTTTACATATTGACTGACAGAAGCTGAACAGTAGAACTTTGCTTTGAGTGGACTCACTGAGCAGCGGGTAGCATATAGTACCCACCAAGACAGGAAATTTGGGTGAGTCATCATTCCTCTGGGTTGAGGTCTGGAGGTTCTCCACCCTGACAGTAAGTGATTGGACTATATTTCTCATGTTCTAGAAAAAACTCAAGCCTTGACCCCAGCAAGGAGCCTAATAGAAGAAGAAAATACATCCACTATAGTTGCTATCCACATTTGCTCTCCAGAGCTACTTTCTACCCTTATCTTCCCTGCTCTTTGCAGTATCACTGACCTATAACAAACTGCATTGTCCAGACTTCCTTGTCCTTTGGCTTTTGGTTGGTTTTGGACAAAGGGAAACAGGGGCAGAAGATCAGAGGGTGGGAGGACAGAGACTGCCTTCCCCACCCTTATTCCTGCTTTGGGGCTACAGTTCTAGCAATGGCTGCCTCCACCTACAGGTGAAGGCCTTCAGTTGGCCTCCCTCCACTGAACAAGCCTGTGTCCCTACAAACTCAGACTAGGCGACTCAACTCCCTTTGTTGGTTTTCTAGGCCACAACACTTTGTAAATAGTCCTCAGTCCTTTCAAAGGAACATTGTTTTTGCCGTGGCCCTGACCATTCTATCCTCTCTGGAAAATAAATGCTATTTTAGGCCTCAAATTATGTCTAAAAGTAATTTTTGAATATAATGCCCAACAAAGAAAAAGAATGAGACACATAAGACAAAATGAGTCAGAACAGGAGGAACAATAGAAAACCAAAAGAGACAACTGGGAATCCAGATGCTAGAATCAGCAGGTATAGACAATAAAAAAACCATTCTCACTACATTCATGGAGATTTAACCTCAGAAATGCAGGAAGGTGTGATGAGCAAGGAAAATGGTACATATGTGGTAAATTTAAATGAACACTGATTATAGATAATAAAATTAAAAGTGTCTTGTGGGACTTAATATATAGAAAATAACTAAAATACATAAAATAATAGCATGTAAATTGGGAAGAAGTAATTGAATATTAAAGTGTTCTAAAATCTTCATTTTCTGAAAGATAAAGATAATTATCTTTTTTCAGGTAAAGATAATTATTAACCCTTGATAAATTATCAGTGCATAAATGGGAGCACTTCAAACTTTGGCAGTTAAAAAATGTATAACTTCTAAGCTCTTAAATATTTGTGTGTGTGTGTGTGTGTAGCAACAAAGAACAAATGAGAATACAGAACAAGCAAAACAATTACTAATCACATAAGAATGTAATCAATTTAAAACCAAATATTTTGGTAATTTCATTAAATGTAAACTAACTATACACTTAGGTTTGAAAGCACTGACTGTTATACCAATTTCTTAAAAATAATAACGAACCCTAGCCCTTTATAATATACACATTTGAAGTTGACATTTACAAAAATCTTGAATGTAAATGATTTTTGAAAACTCAATCAAACAAATTCCTTCCAAAGCTCAAATGCAACTATAGTAATATTAAAGGATGAACCTGGAACCTATTATACAGACTGAAATAAATCAGAGAGAGAAAGACAAATATTGTATACTAATACATATATATGGAATTTAGAAAGATGGTACTGACAGTCCTCCATGAAGGAAAGCAAAGAAGACATAGACATGAACAGACTTTTGGACTCAGCGGGAGAAGGCAAAGATGGGATGCTTTGAGAGAACAGCACTGAGGCATACACAGTACCATATGTAAAATAGATGACCAGTGCAAGTTCAATGTATGAAGCAAAGAAAACAAATCTTAAGGCAAGAAAAATGATTAGAGAAATGGTCTGAACCAATAAAAAATGTTAAATTCACCAAAAATATGTATTAACAAACACCAATACTCTTGACCTAGCAATTCTACACCTAAGAATGCATTCTACAGCTGTGCTTGCTCAAGCATGGACCCCAGATTGGCAGCATCAGCATCATCTGGGGCAAATGATAGGATTCAAATCTCCATCAGGACCCTCTGAAACAGGAACTCTATGGTTGGGTCCCAGAATCTGGGTTTTAACAAGGCCACTGAATAATTCTGAAGTATGCTAAAGTTTGAGAAGCACAGTTTCACAGAGAAGTGTGATTATATGCATCAGGAAACATGCATTATTATTTTCATAATTGCATAATTTGCTATAGAAAAAATCAAAATGGAAACAATTCAATTCAACAACATGTCTAACAATAGTAGAATGAAAAAATAATTTATTGGTTTTCATTAAATACAATATTACATAGAAATAAAAATGAGTCAACCACATGCAAAACGCAGATAAATCTTAAAAATATAGTTAATGATTTGAGAAAAGTGGGTATGCATATGAACAGAGAAGAGGGAAAAATTAAAATAGACACAATAAATATACAATGTGCAATCCTGAATATACAAATTCAAGAACAGGCAAAAATAGTCTAAATTGCCTAGGGGGGATGTGTGGCAGGCAGACTCCTAAAGTAGCCCCCATAACTCACAGCTCCTGAGATTCCCACTCTTGTGTGATCCCCACCTCTGGAATTTAGGCTGAACTTGTGACTCTCTATTAACCAAAAGGATACAGCAAAAGCGATGAGATGTACTCAATTATGTATATATGATTATGTTACATAAGACTAATGTCTGTCCTTCTAGAATCTCTCTTTTTCTTTCAAGTTTTGATGAAGCAGGTTGCCATGTTGGGGGGACCCATGCAGCAAGGATTTACAGTTGAATTCTTGCAAGTGTTCCTAGGTGACAGCAATAAGATGAAGCTCTTATTCCTACTGGAAGGACGTGAATTTCATCACAATCCAAGTGAGCTTGGAAGTAGATCTTTGTGGAGTCAGACTTTCAGATGAGACCCCCCACTTCAGACAACATCTTGATGGGAGCCTTGCAAAGGACCTGGTTAAGCCACATCTGGAAGTTCTTGACTTCCAAAAACTATGATATGAAATATGAATGTTGTTTTAAGACACAAAGTCTGTTGTAATATATTATACAACAACAGGAAACTAATACTGGAGGTGTCCTAACTGCAGTTCCCTAGCATCAGAGCTTGAGACAGAGATTCTTGTTCAAGGATTCATTTATTGGACAAGTGCTATCAGAAGGGAAATAAAGGAAGCAGGATAAGGCAAGGGAAAGAAGCCTGCAAGAACAAGGTCTCAGCTAGAAAGTAGCATCAGTCAATCCCAAAGTGATATCCCAGAGCATCACATGATTAGAACCTTGAGTTCCAGGACTGCCCTTGGGGACCATACTGCCAGTCATACTGGGGCTGCACAGAGAAGAGACACAGTTTCCCAGGTAGCAGTTCCCATTTGGCCCAGGGCAGTTCTCCAAGTAGCGGGCACCTGTGAATTCTTGCCATGCAAAACTCACAGGATCTGCTAAAGGAGATGTGAGAGGTAGGGTAGAGAACAAACAGCATCCACTACAGACTGCATGATTGATATGAAATTTAAAGGAAAGTTAGGAAGTGGATAGCATAAATGTCACCAAAGTTGGGATAGATAAGATAGAGATTTTTCTGGGATTCTGGCAGTGTTCTGTTTCTTAACCTAGGTGGTAGTGACATGGATATAAATTTTGCACCCATATTATTTATTTTATGCATTCTTCCATATGTCCATTACATTCATAATAAAATAGACTTTTATAAATTCTGATTGGGTACAAATAGAATCTCTAAGCTAAGGAAATTTGGGGGATATCTGAGAATTTCATATACCTCTGATACAGCGTTCTCTTATATTGCATGGTTCTGTGGCACATCTGATTCATTTAAATTTTTTTCTACCCCCATTCTTTCCAGGAAAAGAATTCAGTAATGTTGTCACAATAACTATCAGGGAAACAAAGTAGAGATCATATCCTATTTCGGAGGATGGAGAACTGGATGTAGAGTGAAGATGCACCAAGTATAAACGTTAATTAGAAAACAAAAGATAATTCATGATCATGCAAACTGGTGAACAAAGACAGATGAATGAAATTGCTGGCACTCATCAAAAAGGTTTTTTGGGGAAGTTATTCTTTACATCTTAATTATTTTAATTCTCTAATAATAAAATGGGAGAGAGCACAGAAATAAAAATTAGACAAAATAAAGCTCAAGTTTTCAGCTGGAAGTTCTTCACAAAATTTAAATCACAAATCCCAGTCTTCATATTAAAAGTGAAAAATATCACACAGGATACAGAGTAAGCCTCTGAGGTCACTTTAGGTTGAAATTCTTAGTCGTTTCCTACTATTCCTCACAGTTTTTCAAATAGTACGATGGAACCCCATGAGACAGATTATAATGTGATGACCAGCCATAATCCACATAGTCCCTGGAAAATTCTGAGTAGTTACCGTTAATTATAGGCAGATAATTATCTCTCAGTGACTTTAATAAACCATGATTTTTCTCCAAACACAGAAAAGAAATTAAAATGATAAAAGATAATGAATATATGAAAAAGCTTCAACATATACAGCAAATAATCAAGGAGATTTCACGTTCTTATAATTTTTTCAACTGGATCATCAAGTTAGAATGAGTAGATAAAACAGAAAAATATTTTAGATGAGAGAAATAATAAAGAATATTAGAGGCAGTCAGTTCTCATAGAAAGATTCCAAACTTGGAATCAGACAGTACATCTTGGGACACTTAAGAGTTGAGCCAGTGTAGACAAGTTGCCTCTTACATCTCTTTTATGGAACCACCATCCATCAAATAAGATTATCTGTATAAAAGCATTTTCTGAACTCTTCTAGTCTATAAAAGCCAAAGGCATTTTTGTAGATTTCCTGAATTCACTTTTAGCTTATAATTTGGAAAGAACACAGATTTTTCTAAACTTGTAAGTCTTATTTCAAACTATTTTAAATAAGAATGCTAAACAACAACAAAAAAATTAATTGTAAAGCTAAGTCAAAAATTAAGTTTATGGACAGCACTAGCTTTTCACCCAAAGGCATCAACCACTATACTGAAAGCATGCAGAAAATATTTCTACTTCAGGATGTAGTGAAATTATTCCAAACCACAACCCAGGACAAAATGTTACAGGAAAAGATAACTCTCCCAGGTAAAAACTTTTTTCTTCTCCCCTAACTGGATCATGAATCAGTTTTAGCCTCTGGTGTTCTGCCCCATTGAGCCCAGAACATCCAGCAGCTTCCGAAATCTGCCAAACCATCAAGCACAGCAGACAATTCCCTTTAAGCTGATTCAAGTGCCAAAAAGTAGTGGGCTAGAACCTTTCCCCAAATCTGGAGTTCAATGATGTGAAGGTCTCATTTTTCTAAAGAAAAATAATTCAGACTCTATAGTACTTTTGCAGGGTTGAGTTAAGACATATTTTTAATTTAGGTACTTTTTATTCTTTTCTTTTATTTCTAGGGGAATATAGAACATATTGTTGAAATTCTGATGGTGACATTTTTGTTCTTCACTTTCTAATTTCCCTTCAACTTTATATTTGTAAGCCAATTTCTCTGTTTTATTTGAACAAGGTAGCAGGAAATAGAAAAGAAGTAAAAAGGTGATAGTCAAAAGAGTTTAAGTTAAGAAAAATGTCAAATTAGGTGTAGTGCTAGGCAGTAGTTATCAAATACCCAGATTATATCACAGTAGGGATACACTACCTATACACATTGTGTGTCTGTGTGTGAGTATATATATACTCATATATACAAAGAGACAGAAGGATAAAGAGAGAACTCAATATTCATGGAAGGAATAGTGGATTTAGTAGAATTCAAATAATAATATAGAAATATAAATGCAGTATGGTTCTAACAGAATATCATACCATACAGGAGGGATGGTCATTGGCTGAATGGGAAGTATAACCCTAAGAGAGATTAGAATTCACTCTATGCTGAGCTAAGGAAAAAAAAAAAAATGCTACAGGCCACACATGGAATAATCAACATTTTTTGGGTGATATATAATGATTGCTGTTATCTACTATCACCATTTCCTTTTTTATTTCTGTACTTTTTTTTTTTTTAACTTTATTTTACTTTACAATACTGTATTGGTTTTGCCATACATTGACATGAATCCACCACGGGTGTATACAAGCTCCCAATCCTGACTCCCCCTCCCACCTCCCACCCCATATCATCTCTCTGGATCATCCCCATGCACCAGCCCCAAGCATCCTGTATCCTGTATCCAACATCGACTGGCACTTCGTTTCTTACATAATAGTATACATGTTTCAAAACCATTCTCCCAAATCATCCCACCCTCTCCCTCTTCCTCAGAGTCCAAAAGTCCATTCTATACATTTGTGTCTCTTTTGCTGTCTTGCATAAAGGGTCATCATTACCATCATTCTAAATTCCGTATATATGTGTCAGTATACTGTATTGGTGTTTTTCTTTCTGGCTTACTTCACTTTGTATAATCGGCTCCAGTTTCATCCATCTCATTAGAACTGATTCAAATGTATTCTTTTTAATGGCTGAGTAATACTCCATTGTGTATATGTACCACAGCTTTCTTATCCATTCATCTGCTGATGGACATCTAGGTTGCTTCCATGTCCTGGCTATTATAAACAGTGCTGCAATGAACATTGGGGTACACGTGTCTCTTTCAATTCTGGTTTCCTTGGTGTGTATGCCCAGCAGTGGGATTGCTGGGTCATAAGGCAGCTCTGTTTGCAATTTTTTAAGGAATCTCCACACTGTTTTCCATAATGGCTGTACTAGTTTGCATTCCCACCAACAGTGTAAGAGGGTTCCCTTTTCTCCACACCCTCTCCAGCATTTATTGCTTGCAGACTTTTGGATCGCAGCCACTCTGACTGGTGTGAAATGGTATCTCATTGTGGCCTTGATTTGCATTTCTCTGATAATCAGTGATGTTGAGCATCTTTTCATGTGTTTGTTAGCCATCCGTATGTCTTCTTTGGAGAAATGCCTATTTAGTTCTTTGGCCCATTTTTTGATTGGGTCGTTTATTTTTCTGGAATTGAGCTGCATAAGTTGCTTATATATTTTTGAGATTAGTTGTTTGTCAGTTGCTTCATTTGCTATTATTTTCTCCCATTCAGAAAGCTGTCTTTTCACCTTACTTATAGTTTCCTTTGTTGTGCAGAAGCTTTTAATTTTAATTAGATCCCATTAGTTTATTTTTGCTTTTATTTCCAGTATTCTGGGAGGTGGATCATAGAGGATCCTGCTGTGATTTATGTTGGAGTGTTTTGCCTATGTTCTCCTCTAGGAGTTTTATAGTTTCTGGTCTTATGTTTAGATCTTTAATCCATTTTGAGTTTATTTTTGTGTGTGGTGTTAGAAAGTGATCATTTCCTTCTTTTACAAGTGGTTGACCAGTTTTCCCAGCACCACTTGTTAAAGAGATTGTCTTTACTCCATTGTATATTCTTGCCTCCTTTATCGAAGATAAGGTGTGCATAGGTGTGTGGATTTATCTCTGGGCTTTCTATTTTGTTCCATTGATCTATATTTCTGTCTTTGTGCCAGTACCTTACTGTCTTAATGACTGTGGCTTTGTAGTAGAGCCTGAAGTCATGCAAGTTGATTCCTCCAGTTCCATTCTTCTTTCTCAAGATTGCTTTGGCTATTTGAGGTTTTTTGTATTTCCATACAAATCTTGAAATTATTTGTTCTAGTTCTGTGAAAAATACCGCTGGTAGCTTGATAGGGATTGCATTGAATCTGTAGATTGCTTTGGGTCGTATACTCATTTTGACTATATTGATTCTTCCAATCCATGAACATGGTATATTTTTCCATCTATTAGTGTCTTCTTTGATTTCTTTCATCAGTGTTTTATAGTTTTTGATATATAGGTCTTTAGTTTCTTTAGGTAGGTATATTCTTAAGTATTTTATTCTTTTCGTTGCAATGGTGAATGGAATTGTTTCCTTAATTTCTTTTTCTACTTTCTCATTATTAGTGTACAGGAATGCAAGGGATTTCTGAGTGTTGATTTTATATCCTGCAACTTTACTATATTCATTAATTAGCTCTAGTAATTTTCTGGTGGAGTCTTTAGGATTTTCTATGTAGAGGATCATGTCATCTGCAAACAGTGAGAGTTTTACTTCTTCTTTTCCAATTTGGATTCCTTTTATTTCTTTTTCTGCTCTGATTGCTGTGGCCAAAACTTCCAGAACTATGTTGAATACGGTGAAAGTGGGCACCCTTGTCTTGTTCCTGACTTTAGGGGAAATGCTTTCAATTTTTCACCATTGAGGATAATGTTTGATGTGGGTTTGTCATATATAGCTTTTATTATGTTGAGGTATGTTCCTTCTATTCCTGCTTTCTGAAGAGTTTTTATCATAAATGGATGTTGAATTTTGTCAAAGGCCTTCTCTGCATCTATTGAGATAATCATATGGCTTTTATTTTTCAATTTGTTAATGTGGTGAATTATATTGATTGATTTGCAGATATTGAAGAATCCTTGCATCCCTGGGATAAAGCCCACTTGGTCATGGTGTATGATCTTTTTAATGTGTTGTTGGATTCTGATTGCTAGGATTTTGTTAAGGAGTTTTGCATCTATGTGCATCAGTGATATTGGCCTGTGGTTTTCTTTTTTTCTGGCCTCTTTGTCAGGCTTTGTTATTAGGGTGATGGTGGCCTCATAGAATGAGTTTGGAAGTTAACCTTCCTCTGCAATTTTCTGGAAGAGTTTGAGTAGGATAGGTGTTAGCTCTTCTCTAAATTTTTGGTAGAATTCAGCTGTGAAGCCATCTGAACATGGGCTTTTGTTTGCTGGAAGATTTCTGGTTACAGTTTCAATTTCCATGCTTGTGATGGGTCTGTTAAGATTTTCTATTTCTTCCTGGTTCAGTTTTGGAAAGTTGTACTTTTCTAAGAATTTGTCCATTTCTTCCACGTTGTCCATTTTATTGGCATAAAGTTGCTGATAGTAATCTTTTATGATCCTTTGTATTTCTGTGCTGTCTGTTGTGATCTCTCCATTTTCATTTCTAGTTTTATTGATTTTATTATTCTCCCTTTGTTTCTTGATGAGTCTAGCTAATGGTTTGTCAATTTTATTTATCCTCTCAAAGAACCAACTTTTTGCTTTGTTGATTTTTGCTATGGTCTCTTTTGTTTCTTTTGCATTTATTTCTGCCCGAATTTTTAAGATTTCTTTCCTTCTACTAACTCTGGGGTTCTCCATTTCTTCCTTTTCTAGTTGTTTTAGGTGTAGAGTTAGGTTATTTATTTGACTTTTTTCTTGTTTCTTGAGGTATGCCTGTATTGCTATGAACTTTCCTCTAAGCACTGCTTTTATAGTGTCCCACAGATTTGTGGTTGTTGTGTTTTCATTTTCATTCATTTCTATGCATAATTTGATTTCTTTTTTGATTTCTTCTGTGATTTGTTGGTTATTCAGAAGCGTGTTGTTCAGCCTCCATATGTTGGAATTTTTAATAGTTTTTCTCCTGTAATTGAGATCTAATCTTAGTGCATTATGGTCAGAAAAGATGCTTGGAATGATTTCGATTATTTTGAATTTATCAAGGTTATATTTATGGCCCAGGATGTGATCTATCCTGGAAAAGGTTCTGTGAGCACTTGAGAAAAAGGTGAAATTCATTGTTTTGGGGTGAAATGTCCTATAGATACCAATTAGGTCTAACTGGTCTATTTCATCATTTCAAGTTTGCATTTCTTTGTTAATTTTCTGTTTAGTTGATCTGTCCATAGGTGTGAGTGGGGTATTAAAATCTCCCACTATTATTGTGTTATTGTTAATTTCCCCTTTCATGCTTGTTAGCATTTGTCTTACATATTGCAGTGCTCGTATGTTGGGTGCATATATATTTATAATTGCTATATCTTCTTCTTGGATTGATCCTTTGATCATTATGTAGTGGCCTTCTTTGTCTCTTTTCACAGCATTTGTTTTAAAGCCTGTTTATCAGAGTTGAGTATTGCTACTCCTGCTTTCTTTTGGTCTCTATTTGCATGGAGTATCTTTTCCCAGCCCTTCACTTTCAGTCTATATGTGTCCTTTGTTTTGAGGTGGGTCTCTTGTAGGCAGCATATATAGGGATCTTGTTTTTGTATCCATTCAGCCAGTTTTTACCTTTTGGTTGGGGCATTCAACCCGTTTACATTTAAGGTAATTATTGATAAATGTGATCCCGTTGCCATTTACTTTATTGTTTTGGTTCAGGTTTATATGCCCTTTTTGTGTTTCCTGTCTAGAGGATATCTTTTAGTATTTGTTGGAGAGCTGGTTTGGTGGTGCTGAAATCTCTCAGCTTTTGCTTGTCTGTAAAGCTTCTTATTTCTCCTTCATATTTGAATGAGATCTTTGCTGGGTACAGCAATCTGGGCTGTAGGTTATTTTCTTTCATCACTTTAAGTATGTCTTGCCATTCCCTCCTGGCCTGAAGAGTCTCTATTGAAAGATCTGCAGTTATCCTTATGGGAATCCCCTTGTGTGTTATCTGTTGTTTTTCCCTTGCTGCTTTTAATATTTTTTCTTTGTGTTTGGTCTTTGTTAATCTGATTAATATATGTCTTGGGGTGTTTCGCCTTGGGTTTATCCTGTTTGGAACTCTCTGGGTTTCTTGGACTTGGGTGAATATTTCCTTCCCCATTTTAGGGAAGTTTTCAACTATTATCTCCTCAAGTATTTTCTCATGGTCTTTCTTTTTGTCTTCTTCTTCTGGGATTTCTATAATTCGAATGTTGAAGCACTTCATATTGTCCTGGAGGTCTCTGAGGTTGTCCTCATTTCTTTTAATTCGTTTTTCTTTTTTACTCACTGATTCATTTCTTTCTACCATTCTATCTTCTATTTGACTAATCCTATCTTCTGCCTCCATTATTCTACTATTTGTTGCCTCCAGAGTGTTTCTGATCTTATTTATTGCGTTATTCATTATATATTGACTCTTTTTTATTTCTTCTAGGTCCTTGTTAAACCTTTCTTGCATCTTCTCAATCCTTGTCTCCAGGCTATTTATCTGTGATTCCATTTTGATTTCAAGATTTTGGATCATTTTCACTATCAATATTCAGAATTCTTTCTCAGGTAGATTCCCTATCTCCTCCTCTTTGGTTTGGTTTGGTGGGCATTTCTCCTGTTCCTTTACCTGCTGGGTATTCCTCTGTCTCTTCATCTTGATTATATTGCTGCGTTTGGGGTGGCCTTTCTGTAATCTGGGAATTTATGGAGTTCTCTTTACTATGGAGTTTCCTCACTGTGTGTGGGGGGGGGGTTGTATCAGTGGCTTGTCAAGGTTTCTTGGTTAGGGAGGCTTGTGTTGGAGTTCTGGTGGGTGGAGCTGGATTTCTTCTCTCTGGAGTGCTATGAATTGTCCAGTAATGGGTTGTGAGATGTCAATGGTTTTGGAGTAGTTTTGAGCTGCCTGTATATTGAAGCTCAGGGGTGTGTTCCTGTGTTGCTGGAGAATTTGTGTGGTATGTCTTGCTCTGGGACTTGTTGGCCCTTGGGTGGTGCTTGGTTTCAGTGTAGGTATGGAGGTGTTTGATGAGCTCCTATTGATTAATGTTCCCTGGATTCAGGATTTCTCTGATGTTCTTAGGATTTGGACTTAAGCCTCCTGTTTCTGGTTTTCAGTTTTATTTATACCCTAGCCTCAGGACTTCTCCAATATACAGCACTGATGATAAAGCATCTAGGTTAAAGATGAAACGTTTCTCCACATTCAGGTTCACCCATAGAGGTTCACTGAGTTACACGGAGAAGAGAAGAGGGAGGGGGTAGTTAGAGGTGACTGGAATGAGATGAGGTGGGATCAAAAGAGGAGATAGCAAGCTAGCTAGTAATCACTTCCTTATGTACGCTCCACAGTCTGGACCACTCAGAGATGTTCATGGAGTTATAGAGGGAAGAGGAGAGGGAGGAATTAGACAGAGGTGGCCAGGAGGATACAAGAGGGAAATGAAAGGGAGAGAGAGAGATCTGGCCAGTAACCCGTTCCCTGAGTGTTCTCCACTGTCTGGAACACACAGAGATTCGCAGGGTTGGATAGAGAAGAGAAGGGGGAGGGAGGAGACAGAGGCCACCTGGTGGAGAAAAAGGAGAGTCCAAAGGAGGGGAGAGTGGTCAAGCCAGTAATCTCGCTCTCAGGTAAAATTGGGTACTGAATATTGGGTTTTTACATGTACAAAATTGACAACAAATACCAAAAAGCAAAGATTAAAAATCTGGAGTAGAGACTGGATTTTCAAAAATACAATATTAAAGAAAAGAAGAAGAGGAAAAAAAAGAAAAAACAAGCAAACAAACAAAACAATAACAACAAACAAAGCCACAAGAATTATTAAAAATAATAATTAGAGAAAGAGTACTTAAAAATTTAAGAAAGTTAAAAAAAAGAAAAACAAAAAAAGAAGAAAAAACAGTCATGCAACCCCATCAACTCAAACAAAACAAAACACACAAACAACCAAAAACAAAAACAAAAAAAAAAAGATTGTAAAAGTAGTAAAAGTATATGTGGCCCTTTCTCTGGTGTTGTGGGTTGTGTAGGGTCACTTCCACGGCGGTTCCCTCTGTTTAACTTCCTCTGTTTGCTGGTCTCTTCCATGTCTGATTTCCGTCTTGACACAGGGAGGGTGGTGGTGGACACACTAGGCTCACTATTCAGTTGCGCTGTGGGGAAGGAGGGATGCTGGAAACAATTATTACTGGCGTGTGCTTGCAGTGTCTCATCTGCTCTGGGCTTGCCCCTGCTTGCAGCGCACACGGCTCAGGCTCTATGTAGCACCGCCGGGGAACCATCTGAGGCCAGCCCTAGGCTTCGTGCATCTCCCTGGTCTAAGCCACTCAGGCTCGGTGCTCAGGAAGCCCTCAGAGGTGCAGATTTGGTTGGGCCTGCGTTTTGTGCCCTTCCCAGGTCCGAGTGGCTCAGGAGTTTGGCGAGCACAATAGCTGCAACTACGGCCTTTCCCTGCTGCTCAGTTTTCTGGGTGTACTGCTGGCGTTCCTTCTCAGGAAGATGATGACTGTCCAGAACCCCCAGAAGTCTCAGTTAACAAAGAAATCTGCTTGCATTTTGGTAGGTAATGTCCCTCTTGGGCTGCGATTGCCCCCTTCCAGCCCTTAAGGCTCTGGCTGCCTGTCACTGGAGGGGGATGGTCTGCAGCCAGCTATTTCTGATCTGTCCTTTGTTCTGTGCATGGTCCTGGAGGTGTCTTATGTTTGAGCATTTTGCGTGGTAGCTATCCCACAGTCTGGTTTGCTAGCCCAAGTTAGTTCATTCTGTCCACGTGTGGGGTGTTCCAGCCCGATTCTCAAAAAAAAAAACACTGCAGCCCGCACCTCCCATGGCCCGATTCTTAAAAAGCACTGCCAGCTGCTCCTCCCGTTCCTCCCTGCCCAGCCCCCACTTGCTAGTGGTGGATGCAGTCGTCTGTGCTGCTTTTCTGCTGGGGGAGTTACTGTTGGGCTCGTAATCTGTTGGTTTTAATTATTTATTTATTTTTCCTTCCTGTTATGTTGCCCTCTGTGCTTCCAAAGCTTGCCACAGACTCAGCTGTGAGAATGTTTCCTGGTGTTTGGAAACCTCTCTTTTTAAGAGTCTCTTCTCGGGATGGGATTCCCTTCCCGGGACGGAGCTCCCTCTGTACCTCCTTTGTCTCTTTTTTCATCTTATTATATTTTTTCCTACCTGTTTTTGAAGCCAATGATCTGCTTTGCTGGGTGCCTGATGTCCTCTGCCAGCATTCAGAAGTTGTTTTGTGGAATTTACTCAGCGTTGAAATGTTCTTTTGATGAATTTTTGAGGGAGAAAGTGGTCTCCCCATCCTATTCCTCCACCATCTTAGGACCGCCTCACACCATTTCCTTTTATAGTGGATATCTAACATCAAAAATGAGATAAAACATCTCAAATTTTTATAAAAACTAAATTTAAATTTATGGAGAACATACCACATTGCTTTTATTTTTCTAATATCTTGGCTGACCAGAAACGTTTGTCAGACTCTCATCTTTGAGTTATCATTTTATTTTGAAAATAACAGTCATTAACTATATGAGATAAAAGGTCTTGAATATAAGAGTTAATCAATGACTTCCCTAGTGGTCCAGTGGTTAAGAATCCACCTGCCAATGTAGGGGACACAGTTTCAATCCACGGTCCTGGAAGATCACACATGCCATGGAGCAACTAAGCCCATGAGCCACAACTACTGAGCCTGCATTCTGGAGCCCAGGCTCTACAACAGAGAAGCCACCACACATTGGGGGAGGAGTGAAATAGATGAAGGGGATTAAGAGGTACAAACTTCCACTTATGAAGTAAATAAGTCATGGAGATACAATGTACAGCACAGGGAATAGAGTCAATAACATTGTAATAACTTTGTATGGTGACAGAAGGTCACCAAAGTTACCACAGTGGTCATTTTGTAATGATAAAATATCAAATTACTGTGCCATGACCTCAAACTAATATACTATTGTAAGCCAATTACACTTCAATTAAAATATTAAACATATAAATAACCAGATAATTAAAACATTTCATGCATTAAATAAATTTCTATTTAAATTTATCTTGGAAAGTGTAAAAATCAAATATAAGATGAATATTATTTCCTGCTGTTTTTTTTTCCTTTTCTGCCAATAAATAATGTCAAATCTCAAACAAAAAAAAGAAAAGAGAAGCCACCACAACGAGAAGCCTGAGCACCACAACAAAGCAGGCCCCCACCCACCCACAGCCACAACTAATGAAAGCCTGCAGGTAGCAATGAAGACTTATTGCTGCCAAAAATAAATAAATTATTTTGTTTTTAAGAAAAGAGCTAATCATGCCAGCTGAGATTCAAGGACTGATCTGTGAAATAGTCCTTCTGTTTCAAATAGATCGTCAGGCTGAAAAGTATCAATAGATTAGAATTTTAGAGGTATAGAGAATTTAGACTTCCCTATGAAAAGATTTATTTAATGCTTGTCATATGCCATTTTTAATTATTAGTAAGTTTATAATCAGATAGTTACTAAGCTTAGTATGCTCAAATTTTATTTTATATATGCCCAGTTTTCTAGAAGGGTAAACTATGTTAAAATGGTCAAAGTCCATGAAAAAAGTACTGGGGAAATCTAACAGTGCATTGACACGTGTAAGACACCTATAATCTTCAAGTCAGTTTTGAATGAAATCCATTCAACAGTGCAGTTTCTTTCAACACTAATGATACAGATAAAGTAGTGCAAGTTAAGTCCTTTCAGTCATGTCTGACTCTTTGCTACCCTATGGGCTAGCACCCTCCAAACTCTCTTCTATCCATGGGATTCTCCAGGCAAGAATACCGGAGTGGATAGCCATTCCCTTCTTCAGGGGTCTTCCCAACCCAGGGATCGAACCTACATCTCTTACATCTCATGTATTGGCAGGTGGGTTCTTTACCACTAGCACCATCTGGGAAGCCCAGATAAAGTGGTAGCAGTGACTAAATGACTTAATATTCAAGGTGCCATTTTGGCAACCAATATTAACTACAACACATGGCAAAGCAAATGAAAATTATTTGGTCCTCTTTGAAGAAAATCATTGTTAAAAAGCCCTGACTTATTCAATAAAATGTTATTTCCCCTTTATACTATGAATGAAAGTACTAATGAAAGTTATGAAATTCTCTCCTTCATTATAAAGAAAACCATCATCAAAACAGTTAATATTTACAGAACTTTTACTATGTGCTTGGCAAAGTATAGGATACCTTGCCTGCATTTTACAATGTAATCCTCACAATTACTATAAGGTAAGTAATACTGTCTCCATCTCATACATGATGAAACTGAAGATCAGAGCAGTTAAGCAGCTTACCCAAAGCATTCCATATGTCTTCATTTTTTGCTTTATATAATTATTTCATTTATTCGACAAATATTTATTGACCACCTAGTAAGTATAAGGCCTTGCATTGCCGTGGGTATTTCTAACAGCGTTTAAGGAAGTATCTGCCCAAACTAGATAATCTGTTCCTCGGCAGACCACCTGCCTCCACTCCCATTAGCAACTGAAGCATAGGGATATTCATAAATTTTCAAAGAAATGACATTCTCTCTGAAATTTCACTCCCAAATCAAACTGCTAACTATATAGAGAAGTAAATTTTTAGGAACTGTGGAAAGCTTGACCTAATAGAAACAAACTCTTCTGACCTGACATTGAGAAGCCACAAGGGCCACAAAGCAACAAAATTACTTTTGTGCAGCATTTGCGCTGAATGTCATTTCTTAAATCTGACCCGCATCTCCTTTCATATGATCTTCAATTTGTTTTTAAGTTAAAAATGTTTTCATATACTTGATTTAGAAGGAAACACATTTGTCACATCTAAATCTACCAAATGCTTATCTAAACCAATGTGAATCATCAACTTACATTCATCATTATTTTATCCAGAAATGTACCTTTCCTCTCACCACACATATATATGGAAAATAAGACATTGTAAAATATTCTTAGTGATATGATAAAGACTGAGCACAATTTGGCATTTGCAAATATGCCCAGCAGACAATAAGAGAAAAAACTTAAGTCTGAGAGCAACAACTGTATAAATTTATCTCTTTGTTGATTACCAGCAACTGTTGCAGTGACCTTTCTATAACTGCAAATAATCAACCTTCAAGAAAGTAGCTTTGGTACTTCAGATTTCCCTGATAAGTTGCCATTTATTTGAAATTGCCCTTAAAGTTATTCTTCTGTAAAAATAGTAATAAAGTGAAACTTTCCAGAACGCTCAGTGTGAGGCAGAGGATCGGCAGATGCCCGAGCTGTGCACAGCAGCACGCTCCTTCCAGGTCCCCCACACCGGCATCGGCCTGCTCACCAGCTGTAGAAAATGGTTAAAGAAACCACTTACCATGATGTTTTGGGGGTCAAACCCAATGCCACCCAAGAAGAATTGAAAAAGGCTTACAGGAACCTGGCCTTGAAGTACCACCCTGATAAGAATCCAAAAGAAGGTGAGAAGTTTAAACAATTTCTCAAGCTTATGAAGTGCTCTCTGATGCAAAGAAAAGGGAATTATATGACAAAGGAGGAGAACAGGCAATTAAAGAAGGTGGAGCAGTCATTAGTTTTGGCTCCCCCATGGACATCTTTGATATGTTTTTCGGAGCAGGAGGAAGGAGGCAGAGAGAGAGGAGAGGTAAAAACCTTGGGCATCAACTTACAGTATCCTTAGAAGATTATATAATGGTGCAACAGAAAACTAGCTCTGCAAAAGAATGTGATTTGTGACAAATGTGAAGGCCGAGGTGGTAAGAAAGGAGCAGTAGAATGCTGTTCCAATTACCAAGGTACCAGAATGCAAATAAGAATTCATCAAATAGGACGTGGAATGGTTTAGCAAATTCAGTCTGTATGCATGGAGTGCCAGGGACATAGGAAGCAGATCAGTCCTGAGGACAGATGTAAAAGCTGCAATGGAAGGAAGATAGTTTGAGAAAAGAAAACTATAGAAGTTCATATTGAAAAACACATGAAAGATGGCCAGAAGATAATATTCCATGGTGAAGGAGACCAAGAAGCAGGACTGGAGCCAGGAGACACTATCATTGCTTTAGATCAGAAGGACCATGCTATTTTTACTCCACGAGGAGAAGACCTTTTCATGTGTATGGACATACAGCTGGTTGAGGCATTGTGTGGCTTCCAGAAGCCAATGTCTACTCTTGACAACTGAACCAAAGTCATCACTTCTCATCCAGGTCAGATTGTCCAGCAGGGAGATATCAAGTGTTTGCTAAATGAAGGCATGCCAATTTATCATAGGCCACATGAAAAGGGTCACTTAATCATTGAATTTAAGGTAAACTTTCCTGAGAATGGCTTTCTCTTTCCTGAACAACTCTGCTGGAAAAACTTCTGCCTGAGAGTAAGGAAGTAGAAGAGACTGATGAAACGGACCAGGAAGAATTAGTGGACTTCCATCCAAATCAGAAAGACAGCATCATCACAATGCAGAATCCTGAGGATGATAAACATCATCCTTGGGGTAGCGTTCAGTGTCAGACTTCTTAGTAGGGCCTGTGAATAATACTCACTGCTGGTGTTTTATTTACAGTAGTGATTGAGTGAAGGACTATAATCATAATATGCTCACTATTTGCTATTGTTTTGCTTTACTATTCAACTATAGTAGTGTTTTAAAAGTTAAATGAAGAATAAACTCAAATATAAAAGCTCTGACTTTGCTCTGTATTTATGATGACTTCAGTGTGCAAGATAAGTTTAATAGTTGTAAAAACTACTTTAAAAAATTTCCCCTTGCATTTGGTAGGCGGTACTTTGTAATTGATTTCAGCTATGTACCTGGTATCAGTCAGTTCGGTTCAGTTCAGTTCTGTCACTCAGTCGTGTCTGACTCTTTGCGACCCCATAAACTGCAGCATGCCAGGCCTCCCTGTCTATCACCAACTCCTGGAGTTCACTCAGACTCACGTCCATTGAGTCAGTGATGCCATCCAGCCATCTCATCCTTGGTCGTCCCTTTCTTCTCCTGCCCCCAATCCCTCCCAGCATCGGATTCTTTTCCAATGAGTCAACTCTTCGCATGAGGTGGCCAAAGTATGGGAGTTTCAGCTTCAGCATCAGTCCTTCCAATGAACACCCAGGACTGATCTCCTTTAGAATGGACTGGTGGGATCTCCTTGCAGTCCAAGGGACTCTCAAGAGTCTTCTCCAACACCACAGTTCAAAAGCATCAATTCTTTGGTGCTCAGCTTTCTTCACAGTCCAACTCTCACATCCATACATGACCACAGGAAAAACCATGGCCTTGACTAGATGGACCTTTGTTGGCAAAGTAATATCTCTGCTTTTGAATATGCTACCTAGGTTGGTCATAACTTTTCTTCCAAGAAGTAGGCGTCTTTTTATTTCATGGCTGCAATCACCATCTGCAGTGATTTTGGAGCCCCCAAAAATAAAGTCTGACACTGTTTCCACTGTTTCCTCATCTATTTCCCATGAAGTGATGGGACCAGATGCCATGATCTTCATTTTCTGAATGTTGAGCTTTAAGCCAGCTTTTTCACTCTCCTCTTTCACTTTGATCAAGAGGCTCTTTAGTTATTCTTCACTTTATGCCATAAGGGTGGTGCATATCTGAGATTATTGATATTTCTCCCAGCAATCTTGATTCCAGCTTGTGCTTCTTCCAGCCCAGAGTTTCTCATGATATACTCTGCATATAAATTAAATAAGCAGGGTGACAATATACAGCCTTGACGTACTCCTTTTCCTATTTGGAACCAGTCTGTTGTTCCATGTCCAGTTCTAAATGTTGCTTCCTGACCTGCATATAGGCTCTCAAGAGGCAGGTCAGGTGGTCTGGTATTCCCATCTCTTTCAGAATTTTCCACAGTTTATTGTGATCCACACAGTCAAAGGCTTTGGCATAGTCAATAAAGCAGAAATAGATGTTTTTCTGGAACTCTCTTGCTTTTTCCATGATCCAGCGGATGTCGACAATTTGATCTCTGGTTCCTCTGCCTTTTCTAAAACCAGCTTGAACATCTCAAAGTTCACAGTTCACGTATTTCTGAAGCCTGGCTTGGAGAATTTTGAGCATTACTTTACTAGCATGTGAAATGAGTGCAATTGTCTGGTAGTTTGAGCATTCTTTGGCATTGCCTTTCTTTGGGATTGGAATGAAAACTGACCTTTTCCAGTCCTGTGTCCACTGCTGAGTTTTCCCAATTTGCTGGCATATTGAGTGCAGCACTTTCACAGCATCATCTTTCAGGATCTGAAACAGGTCAACTGGAATGTACCTGGTATAGCTTAGACCAAAATGCCAGATGTGTGTATTGACTTCAGTGTATGACCCTTAATTAAGCTATGAAATTAAAACTGTATTTAACTGGCAGTCACACAAAGAACTTAATTTGTAGAGAAGTGTGTATTAGGTGGGATTCATTGTGATGCTTCTGCATTTACTCTATTGCCTCAACTGTTATTGAAGATGGCATACTGTATAGCTTAATTTAGCCTGTGGTATCAGTGATAGAAATGATACCTTTCTAAAGAAGGGGTTTATCATAACATGCTGCTTCTTGAGGGTTTGCATTCGTAGAATTGCATTCCATTCTCCTGTGCCATCTTTTATTAATATATATAACTATTGGTCCTGATTACTCTTTTTTTCCCCCTTCTCTTTGGACCACAGTAAGCCTCAGAGTAGTGACTACTGGAGCATGGAAACTTAGAGGTTAGAGTGATGAGACCTTCACATGGAGAAGTAGTTTGCATGTATGAGATAGGAAAGTGTTTTTGTAGGTACGTTATAGACTTACTTTAAATCATTTAACTTATGCTCCAGTGTAACTGTAATTTAATGTCGGTAGTACAGCAAATTATGATGAATAGTTTTAATTGTATGTTTAAAGTCATTTGTTCACAAGCTTAAATATGGGTATCAGAATTTAAGCAATTCTTGATATGTATGAATGTCTCTTTAATATACTGATTACAAAGCAAAAAATATAGTAATAAAAATAAGTGAAATATTAGCTTAATTGGCAATTAGTATAGAAAGATCGGGTTAAAAATTGTATTCTTGTTGATGAAGTCATCGAGAAAGAGATAGTTTCAGATGTTGTTAGTGGAATTTGAATTGACACAACATCGACAGAGAGTAACCTGTCAATATTTATCAACAATTTTAATACACACATACTCTTAGATATAATTACATTTCCAGGAAACTATCGGATATACTCACAAACATGTGCAATGATAAATGATTACAGATTGTACTGGCAATAATGGCTGCTTTGAGGAGAGAAAACTGGGTTGGAGGAGAGTTGGGTGATTGTGAATTAATTTTCCCTACATCTTTCTATACTTCTATTTACTTCATGTGTGTTCATTACTTATTAAAAATAAATTCATTTAAATAAATAAGTACATATATTTTTTAAAAGCAAAGATTAATATACTGACAATTATTTAGAAGTTTGCCACTAACCAGTACTCCTTTATTCTCAACACATTCTCACATGTAACCAGTCATAAAAAGGAAGCATCTGGATATATTTTCATACCATTATTTGTCACTACTGCCAACATATGCTATTTAGTAATATGAACAGCATTACTACTATTACAGTTTTATTATTTTGAAACAGGTCAAAAGTTGTGTAATTGTTTATATTTATGGAGTGCCTATTTTATGCTGAACGGTTATACTTAGAAGCATGTGTAAAATTTAATACTCACAATAAATCTATATGGAAGGTAATATGACCTATGATTTTGGATGAGAAAATTGAGGTTCATAACACTAGTGAGGATCTGGGATTTTAATCAAGGTCTCTCTGTCCACTAAGCTTTATTATCACTGTTGTGCACATTTCATTTAGAATATATTAATTTGATTATGTTCCATGATTCCTATTGCAAATAGCCAATCAATGATTCAATGTCATGCAACCCTCAGTTCTCTGTGGTATGGTGTGGAAGGCAGCAGATAAGCAAGTAAAATTGTTACAGGTATTTTACCTTTATACTACCAGGATTTATTCTGCACTACCAGGGTACAAAATTACCCAGGGTTGAATAATATAATTCTGAATACAGAAAGTTCGTGCTTAGTCACTCAGTCGAGTACGACTCTTTGTGACCCCATGAACAGTAGTCCATCAGGTTCCTGTGTCCATGGGATTCTCCAGGCAAGAATGCTGGACTGGGTTGCCATTTCCTTCTCCATGTAAACAGAAAGTTTACCTGTAGCCTAAACCCTATCCCTCAACTCAAGATTGGCACATCCAACTACCTCATCAATATCCCCAAGTGGATGTGAAATACACATATCAGACACAATGTATTCAAAACTCTTCTCCTCTGCCCATGCCCACCTAAGCCTGTTGTACTCAGAGTCCTCCTCACCTCTGTCAAGGGCAGCTCTATTCTTCCAGTGCCTCAGCGATAGCTTTCTTCTCTTTTCATCTCCCTTTCTCTATTTTCCTTTCTTTTTCTCTCCTGTCTTTTCCCTGTCCCATATCCAACCCATCAGCAAATGCTATTTTCTCTATTATCAAAATATACACAGAATCTAATCTTTTCTCACAAATTCATCATTAGTTTCTCCTGTGGTTCCAGTCACCACCAACTCTTGCCTGCATTACTTTAAAAAACTTTTAGGAAGTCTTCTTGCTTTTATCCACATCCCATACAATCTATTCTCTGTTCAGCATCCAGATTTGTCCACCTTAAATATGTCAGATAGTACACTACTCCCATGTCTGAAAACCCCCTAATGGCACAGGACAAAGCCCAAAAGCTTACAATTATCTACATAACTTGACTTCACTATCTCTTCAACTTTATCTCTGCAGTCTACTCTTCCCCTAACATGCTCTAGCCATCCTGCTCTCTTTGCCAGTCTTAAAATCTCTCCAACCTTAGGACACTTGATCTTTCTTCTGCAAGGAGTGCCTCCCATTACCCAAGTATCTACATGGTTTTCTCCATCACCTTATTCAAATCTCTGTTCAAACATTCCTCTCTCCATAAATTTTTCCAAGACCACCTATTTCAAACTCTAGCCCTGTTCCTGGTGCTCTCTGTCTCTTCTCTGGTTTATTTCACACCACAGCTCCTATTACCTTTTAATATACTTTATAATTTTTTGTTATTATATTTATTGACTGTCTTCACCAAAATGTAATTTCCATGAGGATAGGGATATTTTTCCTATTGTTTTAAATTCTGTTGTATTATTAGTAACTGACAGATAAACATTTGTTGATAGACTGGATAAATAAATGACATCTTCCAAACCATATTCGATGAAACACTATTACTGTGAGATGCTCTGCTAAAAAGCAGGGTAGGACAGACTTGCGATGAAATAAACTTGGAAAATTCTGCACACTATAATCCCTTTTATATGTCTGCTCCCTCTATGAATATAAATAAATATACATATAACAAACATTTATAAATATTAATAGTATATTGTTCTATAACAATGTAAGCAAACATATATAATATATATAAACAAATATATATTGTATATTTAAATATATATCTTTGCATATTTTTATGCAAGTGCTAAAACAGTGTTAATGGTTGAAAAGACAGATAAATGCCTGAAGGAATAACTGAAATTAATTATGAAAGGTAGGAAAGAAAACTAAAGATTGTGAATGTGCTGATAGATTGCAAATAAAATACTTAACTAATTGAACAGGACATAAAAAATGAGGAATTACTAAAGACATTAGAGATGGAAAAGGGAATATTTAACAAAAGTGAGTAATCAAAAGACATGATGGTCAAAAAAGTTTGAAACTATACAAAAAACATTTTAAGAAAAAAAGTAAAGGGAAAACACAGATAACAGACGCCTAGAATTATAAAGTTCTAGGAAGTACTCTAAATTTTTCTTTAAGCTAAGCTAAGTCACTTCAGTTGTGTCCGACTCTGTTCAACCCCATAGACGGCAGCCCACCAGGCTCCCCTGTCCCTGGGATTCTCCAGGCAAGAACACTGGAGTGGGTTGCCATTTCCTTCTCCAATTTTTTTTTTTTACTTTTCATGAAAATTGTTATTTAGTGACTTTTAATAAGTTTGCTATTTAGAATGTAAAATTAGAGAAAATAGATTGTATACTCTGCATGTCAGTTCAAGAAAATTTAATATTTTCAAAATTAGACATACATGGGCATAGAATTTACAGGTAGATTAGCACATTACCCAGGGAAATTTAGGGCTTTATGTTCTTTCCAAATTATGTTAACACTTTAAGATACTAGACATATGAAGTGATAACAGTCTTGCTTTACAACTTATCCCAAACCTAACCTGTCTTAGATGCATTTTCATTAACATTAGTAATTTTCATTTGCTTTGAATGAAAAGTGTTAGTTGCTCAGTTGTATCTGACTCCTTTGTGACCCCATGGACTGTAGCCCACCAGGTTCCTCTAAGGAATTCTCCAGGCAAGTATATAGGAATGGGTAGCCATTCCCTTCTCCAGGGGATCTTCCTGACCCAGGGATAGACGCCAGGTCTCCTGCATTGCAAGCAGATTCTTTACTGTCTGAGCCACCAGGAGAGCTCCTTGAGTAAAAAGGCCTTGTGGCGGCTCAGACAGTAAAGAATCCACCTGCAATGCGGGAGACCAGGGTTCAATCCCTCGGTCAGGAAGATCCCTTGGAGGAGGGTGTGGCAACCCACTCTAGTATTCTTGCCTGGAAAATCCCCATGTAGAGAGGAGCCTGGTGGGCTACAGTTCATGGAGTCATAAAGGAGTCAGATGACTCTGAGTGACTAAGCACACATAGATTAGAAACCAAAAAGCAAGAAACTTTTCACTCTCATTCCCCATTCAGTTCAAAGGAAGACAGGAAAGTTTCCTTGCTCTTGACAGAAATCTTGACCTGATGCTAAACACAATATCCAATTATTCTGGTGTTGGAGAAGACTCTTGAGAGTCCCTTGGACTGCAAGGAGATCCAACCAGTCCATTCTGAAGGAGATCAGCCCTGGGATTTCTTTGGAAGGGATGATGCTAAAGCTGAAACTCCAGTACTTTGGCCACCTCATGTGAAGAGTTGACTCATTGGAAAAGACTCTGATGCTGGGAGGGACTAGGGGCAGGAGGAGAGGGGGATGACAGAGGATGAGATGGCTGGATGGCATCACTGACTCAATGGATGTGAGTCTGAGTGAACTCTGGGAGTTGGTGATGGACAGGGAGGCCTGGCGTGCTGCAATTCATGGGGTCGCAAAGAGTCGGACACGACTTAGCGTCTGAACTGAACTGAACTGATATCTATATAGGTAGTGTTTATCTAGGCTACAAAATGAACTCTATCTACCACCTGGGAGTTTAAAGGTGGATTTAGAAAAATTGTCCACTTAAAGACCAAATAGTACTTTAATAATTAAAAATGAGCTTCAGTTCAGTTCAGTTCAGTCACTCAGTCGTGTCCGACTCTGCGACCCCATGAATCACAGCACGCCAGGCCTCCCTGTCCATCACCAATTCCTGGAGTTCACTCAGACTCACATCCATTGAGTCAGTGATGCCATCCAGCCATCTCATCCTTGGTCATCCCCTTCTCCTCCTGCCCCCAATCCCTCTCAGCATCAGAGCCTTTTCCAATGAGTCAACTCTTCACATGAGGTGGCCAAAGTACTGGAATTTAAGCTTTAGCATCATTCCTTCCAAAGAAATCCCAGGGCTGATCTCCTTCAGAATGGACTGGTTGGATCTCCTTGCAGTCCAAGGGACTCTCAAGAGTCTTCTCCAACACCACAGTTCAAAAGCATCAATTTTTCAGCACTCAGCTTTCTTCACAGACCAACTCTCACATCCATACGTGACCACTGGAAAAACCATAACCTTGACTAGACTGACCTTGTTGGCAAAATAATGTCTAGGTTGGTCATAACTTTTCTTCCAAGAAGTAAGCGTCTTTTAATTTCATGGCTGCAGTCACCATCTGCAGTGATTTTGGAGCCCCCAAAATAAAGTCTGACACTGTTTCAACTGTTTCCCCATCTATTTCCCATGAAATGATGGGACTAGATGCCATGATCTTCGTTACATTAAGCTAAATCATAGGATCAGTTCAGTTCAGTTCAATCATTCAGTCATGTCCAACTCTTTGTGACCCCATGAACTGCAGCACATCAGGACTCCCTGTCTATCACCAACTCCCAGAGATTAACCAAACTCATATCCATTGAGTTGTTGATGCCATCCAACCATCTCATCTTCTGTCATCCCCTTTTCCTCCCACTTTCAATCTTTCCCAGCAATAGGGTCTTTCCAAACGAGTTAGTTCTTCACATCAGATGGCCAAAATATTGGAGTCTCAGGTTCAACATCAGTCTTTCCAATGAACACCCAAGACTGATCTCCTTTAGGATGGACTGGTTGGATCTCCTTGCAGTCCAAGGGACTCTCAAGAGTCTTCTCTAACACCACAGTTCAAAAGCATCAATTCTTCGGTGTTCAGCTGTCTTTATAGTCCAACTTTCACATGCATATCTGACTACTGAAAAAAGCAAAGCCTTGACTAGATGGACCTTTGATGACAAAGTAATGTCTCTGCTTTTGAATATGCTGTCTAAGTTGGTTATAACTTTCCTTCCAAGGAGTAAATGTCTTTTAATTTCATGGCTGCAATCACCATCTGCAGTGATTTTAGAGCCCCCAAAAATAAACTCAGCCACTGTTTCCACTGTTTCTCCATCTATTTACCATGAAGTGATGGGACCAGATACCATGATCTTAGATTTCTGAATGTTGAGCTTTAACTCTAAATCAAATTCCTATGACTATACACTGGAAGTGAGAAATAGATTTAAGGGACTAGATCTGATAGACAGAGTGCCTGATGAACTATGGACAGAGGTTTATGACACATTACAGGAGACAGGGATCAAGACCATCCCCAAGAAAAAGAAAAGCAAAAAAGTAAAATGGCTGTCTGAGGAGGCCTTATAAATAGCTGAGAAAAGAAGCAAAAAGGAAAGGAGAAAAGGAAATATATACTCATTTGAATGCAGAGTTCCAAAGAATAACAAGGAGAGATAAGAAAACCTTCTTCAGCGATCAATGCAAAGAAATAGAGGAAAAGAACAGAATGGGAAAGACTAGAGATCTCTTCAAGAAAATTAGAGATACCGAGGGAACATTTCATGCAAAGATGGGCTCAATAAAGGACAGAAATGGTATGGACCTAAGAGAAGCAGAAGATATTAAGAAGAGGTGGCAAGAATACACAGAAGAACTATAGGAAAAGATCTTTCACGACCCAGATAATCATAATGGTGTGATCACTCAGCTAGAGCCAGACATCCTGGAATGTGAAGTCAAGTGGGCCTTAGAGAGCATCACTATGAACAAAGCTAACGGACATGATGGAATTCCAGTTGAGCTATTAAAAAACTTGAAAGATGATGCTGTGAAAGTGCTGCATTCAATATGCCAGCTCATTTGGAAAACTCAGCAGTGGACACAGGACTGGAAAAGGTCAGTTTTCATTCCAATCCCAAAGAAAGGCAATGCCAAAGAATGCTCAGACTATTGCACAATTGCACTCATCTCACATGCTAGTAAAGTAAAGCTCAAAATTCTCCAAGCCGGGTTTCAACAATATGTGAACTGTGAACTTCCAGATGTTCAAGCTGGTTTTTAAAAAGGCAAAGGAACCAGAGATCAAATTTGCCAACATCTGCTGTATCATGGAAAAAGCAAGAGAGTTCCATAAAAAAAATCTATTTCTGCTTTATTGACTATGCCAAAGCCTTTGACTGTGTGGAACACAATAAACTGTGGAAAATTCTAAAAGAGATGGGAATACCAGACCACCTGACCTACCTCTTGAGAAATCTGTATGCAGGTCAGAAAGCAACAGTTAGAACTGGACATGGAACAACAGACTGGTTACAAACAGGAAAAGGAGTATCAAGGCTGTATATTGTCACCCTTCTTATTTAACTTATATGCAGAGTACATCATGAGTAACGCTGGACTGGAGGAAGCACAAGCTCGGATCAAGATTGCCAGGAGAAATATCAATAACCTCAGATATGCAGATGACACCACCCTTATGGCAGAAAGTGAAGAATAACTAAAGAGCCTCTTGATGAAAGTGACAGTGGAAAGTGATAAAGTTGGCTTAAAGCTCAACATTCAGAAAACTAAGATCATGGCTTGGGTATGATTTACTACTATATGGTTTACTATATATATTAAACTATATATAGTATGGTTTGTGTGCATACTAAGTAGCTTCGTTTCAGTTCAGTTCAGTCGCTCAGTCGTGTCCGACTCTTTGCAACCCCATGAATCGCAGCATGCCAGGCCTCCCTGTCCATCACCAACTCCCGGAGTTCACTCAGACTCACATCCATTGAGTCAGTGATGCCATCCAGCCATCTTCTTCTCCTGCCCCCAATCCCTCCCAGCATCAGAGTCTTTTCCAATGAGTTAACTCTTTGCATGACGTGGCCAAAGTACTAGAGTTTCAGCTTTAGCAGTGTCATCTGCATATCTGAGTGTGGTGTCTTCTGCATATCTGAGGTTATTGATATTTCTCCCGGCAATCTTGATTCCAGCTTGTGTTTCTTCCAGTCCAGCATTTCTCATGTGAAGTCAAGTGGGCCTTAGAAAGCATCACTACCTACAAAGCTAGTGGAGGTGATGGCATCCTAGTTGAGCTATTTCAAATCCTGAAAGATGATGCTGTGAAAGTGTTGCACTCAATATGCCAGCAAATGTGGAAAACTCAGCAGTGGCCACAGGACTGGAAAAGGTCAGTTTTCATTCCAATCCCAAAGAAAGGCAATGCCAAAGAATGCTCAAACTACCACACAATTGCACTCATCTCACACGCTAGTAAAGTAGCATGTGAGATGCTTTCTGCTTTATTGACTATGCCAAAGTCTTTGACTGTGTGGATCACAATAAACTGTGGACAATTCTGAAAGAGATGGGAATACCAGACCACCTGACCTGCCTCTTGAGAAATCTGTATGCAGGTCAGGAAGCAACAGTTAGAACTGGACATGGAACAACAGACTGGTTCCAAATAGGAAAAGGAGTACGTCAAGGCTGTATATTGACACCCTGTTTATTTAAGTTATAAGCAGCTTCAGTTGTGTCCAATTCTTTGCATCCCTATGTACTATAGCCCTCCAGGCTCCTCTGTCCATGTGGATTCTCCAGTCCAGAATACTGGAGTCGGTTGCCATGCCCTCCTCCAGGGAATCTTCCCAAACCAGGAATTGAACCAGCATCTCTTACATCTCCTGCATTTCAGGTAAGTTCTTTACTAGTAGCACCACCTGGAAAGCCCAGGGTATGGCTTACTACTATATTAAATACTATGTTACTACTATTAAAAAACAAAAACTACTATTTGCCAAACTTTTGTTATAGAATTGAGTATTAATTTTTTAAAAGAGAAGATAAACATTAAGTGTTCACATTTCCCAAAAATAAGAACAGAATTATGTCACAAAAAAATAATCCAGATTTAGAGGTCATGGCATTGATCACATGACTCACTTTCTTAAAGACTTTGGAAAAAACTGCCAAATTCAATTAGAAGGGCAATTTATTCTTCCAGTAAACCCCCCAATAGTGTACTGAGAAATGCTGAAATAGAAAGGCACATAAACTAGGTCCTGGAAACAATATCAGGGCTTGAGGTCAAAACAAACAGGCAAAAAGGAAAACCCAATATGTACAAATCATCAATTAGCTTGAATCCCTTACCAATGAAAATACATTTGGACTCATTTATTCCTTGAGCACCTTCTATATGGTAGTGACCTGAATAAAATAAGACAAATGGATGGAAAAAATAATGACTGCTTTAAGAGAAGTAGTACTCTTGCCTGGAAAATCCCACAGATGGAGGAGCCTGGTGGGCTGCAGACCATGGGGTCGCTAAGAGTCAGACACGACTGAGAGACTTCACTTTCACTTTTCACTTTTATGCATTGGAGAAGGAAATGGCAACCCACTCCAGTGTTCTTGCCTGGAGAATCCTGTGGACGGAGAAGCCTGGTGGGCTGCAGACCATGGGGTCGCTAAGAGTCGGACACGACTGAGGGACTTCACTTTCACTTTTCACTTTCATGCATTGGAGAAGGAAATGGCAACCCACTTCAGTGTTCTTGCCTGGAGAATCCCAGGGACGAGGGAGCCTGGTGGGCTGCCGTCTATGGGGTCGCACAGAATCGGACACGACTGAAGCGACTTAGCAGCAGCAGCAGCAGCAGGACAGACAAGTTTTGATAATGACATAGAACATATAGAAGAAGGGTGACTCTCCTTCATGAGTTGCTAGACCAATAGCTGACTGCTGTCCTCATTCACTGACAGCAAAGACTCAGGAGAAAGAGCTCACTTGAAGGGGATCAGGGTAAGATGGTAAGTTCATTATTGGACACACTGAGATTTGGGTTTCTGTGAGATATCCACGTGGAGATGTCAAGAAAATAGATATTAAGAATCTGACTCTAATAAGAAATCCAGCTTATAACAGTACTTGGGGGTTAATCTTCATTGATCGTAATTAAAATCATGAAAATGGATGAGTTTACTCAAAAAGTATGTTTGAAGATAGAAAAGAGCCCAATATAATCATAAGAAACAGCAATGAAAACACAAAAATAGCAGAATCCACAAAGCAGAACTGAGCCAACTTAAATTGTGCATGGGGAGAGAAGAGTCATTTTTCTGCTTTTCCAAAAATAGAATTATAGAAATTATCTCACTGTCCTGCCACTATGGGTGGCCTTACGTGTGTACTTAAGTATGTGAGGCAAGGGTCATTTAACCAGGGTTTTAGGTGGCTTAGTGAAATCCTTTGTACACATCTGTAGACAGCTTGAGAAGCAGTGGCAGATAGCTGCAGTGCTTGCTACCAGAGAGTTAACTGGTTGTAGAAGGGAGATTTTTCAAGTTGCTCTCAGCTCTCAAGGTTAAATGATGAGAGGGCTTTCTTCATTGCACCTTCTCAAGAAGGTGAAATTGGGAGATTTAACCTGAATAATTCACGTGAAAATAAAACCATTTGGGGCTTGTCATTGCTTAATGTAGAAATCCATCATTATTTTACACAACTGGATACACTTAGTTCTTCACTTTTATCGCAGAAACTCAGGAGGCGTGTAACTACATATTCATTCTCAGTATAACTCTTTGTTGCCAAGATGAAGCACAAAAGTGGAGAGGTCAGAAAAAGAGTGTGCGTTCTCCCAGTATGTTTCAGTTTGGAGGTGACCTCACTGAACTGCAAAATACTTGACCCTGATCACAACTGGCCTTCAAAACAGGGCAGTGTGAGGCTTCAGATGTATTGAAGTGATTTCCCAGAAGTTTTCCATAGTCCTTTGGGATTTGAAAGAAAACTTAACCCTTGAATGAAGTGAAACATCCTTTGCCAGAAAATTAGCATCATAATCAGGGGTAGCATTGTAAGAATGCAGTTCAGATACCAAAAGATACACAGTCTAACTGGAGTTAAAGACATTGACAGTTCCTCTGTTATGGTTTTCCAGTAGTCATGTATGGATATGAGAAATGGACCATAAGGAAGGCTAAACACCAAAGAATTGATACTTTTGAAATGTGGTGCTGGAGAATACTCTTGAGAATCCCTTGGACAGCAAGGAGATCAAACTGGTCAACCTTAAAGGAAATCAACCCTGAATACTCATTGGAAGGACTGATGCTGAAGCTGAAGCTCCAATACTTAGGCCTCTGATGCAAGGAGCCGAATCATTGGAAAAGTCCCTGATGCTGAGAACAGTTGAGAGCAGGAGGAGAAGGGGATGACAGAGGATGAGATAGTTGGATGGCATCTCTGACTAAATGGACATAAGTTTGAGCAAACTCAGGGAGATAGTAACAGACAGGAAAGCCTGGCATGCTGCAGTTCATGGAGTTGCAAAGAGCTGGACATGACTGAGTGACTGAACAACAGCAACAGTTCCTCTGCAAGGGGTACACTTGCCCTGAAAGGTCCAGGACCTCCTAGAAAATGCTCCGTCAACTGACATTTTCCTTTGGTTACAAGATGGTCTACTAATCCACAAGAATTGAAGTCTATTTGAGGTTCTACATTACTAAGATAAATATTATTCAGTTATGAAGAAATAATTTGAATTTAGGTCCAAATGCTGTGTCTGAATCATAAGAGAATGACATATTTGATGGATATTACATCAGAGGACCCTGGATTACCTGCATGCATCTGTAGTCCATCTCTGAAATCTCTCTCTGCTCTCTATAAGAGCAAGAATTATACTCAACTTCAGAATGTGAACAGCCCCCGGTCCTCTCCCTAGAGCTACTGAACACAGCAGGACATGTTTCTTTCCTGGCTATCACTATTTGAATCTGCAGGGATGTGCTAAAAGAAGGCCTCTCCCGGCTCTGCCTGGAAAACATTCTAACATCAGCACGTACCTGCCTGTGTGGTGGGAAGCTGAGCCCTCTTCCCCTCTGAGATAAGAAGCAGGAGTTGATTGCTCCCTGTTTAGCTCTTAAGGTGTAAGTCTCTGTTCTTTGTCTCTTCAGTTGGAGGAAAAGACCTATTCTTAGTTTCATCTTCAGACTTAGGAAATGAAGTTTCATCTTCAATTTTCAATCAGACCAAAAATCGTAGTGCCACACCAAAAGCATGCACAAAGTACACGATGGCAGAGAGGAGGTAGGGAACTTCTCTGCAAGCGACAAGCAGAGAACACTTCATGGAATAAGTGACTGAATTTGCTCTGGAGAGTAAGTAGATGTTTTCCATGAGGACAAGACAGCAAGAGTACATTTGGCAAAGGAAATAGCATGTGTAAAGTCATAAATAAAATGGCGATATTTTCTGCATAACTACCAAAAAATTAATGAAGTCTGAGGTATAAGAAGGACTTTCCTGGTGGCTCAGAAAAGTATAAGAAGTAGATGATGAGTCTAGTACATAAGGACCTCAATTGTGAGCCGCATGCAATGCAAACAGTACTGGATTTTATTCTCTAAAGGTGATGAATTTCAGTGAAAAGTTGTGTGTACTCTGACTGTGAAGACAGTCTCAATCATCAGGCTCAGGGAACAGCTTCTCAGAACCGAGGGCCAACTGTGTTAAACAACTCTTTGCCTTGCCATCTACTTTACACAGAAAAGTGCAATGATTATATCACTTACAATATCAAAAATAGTCTAGACTTACATACACATGTCCTTTGGTCTCACTTCAGCAGCTAGAGAAAGAAGCAATTTATAAGAAATGCCAGCAAGCAGATTTTTTTGGACAGAGAGGGGTGACATTTGTGCACAAGAAAATGCCAGGGTAAATAAATTAGCACCATCTCCTCCTCTCAGCAGAAAATCACAGACTATATATTCACTTTAAAGTGATAGAAAGTCAAGAGAGTTTAATTTTACACTAGGCACCATTCTCTCCTTAATTAACAACAATAATAATATCACATGTTTCTTGGATATTTATAAATTATAAATTATTCTCAAATTTAATATTTCATATAATCAACACAACATCTCTGTAAGGAGCTGGAAAGCTAGGCAGGATCTATCCATTTATCTCATATATATATATATATATTATATATATATATATATATATGATATATATATATATATCTCAAAAGTAGTAGTTCCAGAATCCAAATGCTATAGCATTAGGCTTATTCTTTTTTCCATTATATTCAATACTACATATGTAGGAGATAATAGACATGTGTACATTTTCACTATAATAGAATTCCAGAAAGCCAAGCTAACTAGTTTCTAATGGATTGGGCAAGGTCATCCTAAACTCTCCAATCTGTTCTTGCACTTAGCAATTGAGGAGGGTCAGGTAAAGTAGGACATGACAAAGATAAATCCCATGGGCACCCCCTATGATCTCATAGCACTTTTCCTCGCAACCTTCCCCTTTCCATCCTGTCATCTCCTGTGGAATTCCATTCTCTTAACAGGCTAATTATACATTTCAGAGTTTGAACACAGAAATAACAACAACCTTCAGTTTATATAGCTTTGTTTTTTTCTCATTCTGTTTTCAGAAGCCCAAAGTACTGTTTTAATTGCTTAAAGGGTAGGGAGGTCTTGTGGTGAGCCTGTCTTTCCCTTTATGTTAAGTTGTTCGACTCCACAGTAATTCCCCTTTTTGACCACCTGCCTCTACCAAAAGGTAAAAGATGAAATGGAAGAAAAATAGAGGACAGCATATAGTCACCACAAAATTAAAATCCCCCCTTTTTGTTCTATCATACAGGGTTTATGAGCGAGGAATACCTAAAGAGCTGGATATTAATTCAAAAATGGAGTAAAAGTAAAACATTGAGCAGTTCAGTTCTCTGAGTTTGCCTATAGGGAGGTAACCATCACTCTTCTGTCTGCCACTAACACCACTGTGTAGTATAAAAGAGCCACGATAGCTAGCGTTTGAATTACACAGTAGTCAAGCTAGATAATTAAATTTCCCTTCCAGAAAGAATATGTCCCTGCTGAGGAAACCTTATTGCATACTGGTGTTCATGGTGGCCATTATTAAATTTGTAGGACATGTCTTTGTATTATAACGATTCCTGTAAAAGTTATCATTACATAACCCAAAATGGTCAGAAAAAGGACCAAAATTCCAGCATGGTTTGAAAAAAGATCTGAAATTCTCCCAAGATTTACTTAACAAAGTGCATCCTAGCTCTGCATCAATAGCAAAGAGAACAACTTTCCTTGATGGATGATAAATAGGGAAGCTTCTGCTATAGGAAAACTACATCCAATCCCTCAGAAACTTCTTCTAGACTGTTCTTTGAGGATATTTCAGTGTCCTGAGTTGATGTGATATAGGAGGAAGGTGTGATGATGACCTACCAATATGAAAATAAGTTCTGTTCATTGTTAGGGGATTCCAGTTCTAATACTGATTCCAATTTTGTGCATTTGCTGTTGCAAAAGTTTCCCTCAGATATTAGTTGGGCATATTGATGTATTTTTAAATAAAGTTTAAGAATATGCTACATAAGACACAAATATAATTTCATTAGACTCACAGCAATCTCTCTTAAAAACCTGTGCTATTGTGAATATCACTTGTGTTTTCCTTAGACAGACAAAAAGAGAGAAATGGATGTTACTGTTATACTATTATGTGATCCTGAAGGGCATATGTGTCTCTCATTTCTATTTGGTTTGAATTCAGTGTAACATGTATGAAACAGTTATCTCTATCTTATGCCTTTTTCAACCCCCCATAGTACCTAGCTCAGAGTTAGTACTCAGAATTTTGCAAATAATTTGTCAACCACCAAGTAATTACTGAAAATCTGTGTAGCATTTATGATGTTTTTGCTCTATGGAAAATAAAAAAATATATAAGAACCTTGCCTTAAAGATCACATAAACTTGTTAGAAAAACAATAATATTGACATTTCAAATGTTCCAGTATTTTTTAAACATAAGTTTCAATCCTGAACATAATCATACATGTAATATGGGTCATTAAGGGTCTTTACTTCTTCCTTTGAGTTTATCATAAAAATGTTTATTTCTCATTCATCCTTTCTACTCCTCCATGTCCTTCTGGAAAACAGGTGTTTTGTTTTGTTTTGTTTTTTCCTTTCAGTGAAATTGACTTAAATGAGTGTAGAATAAAGTGAAAGATAGAAAAGGTAGTATTCATTTAATTAATATAGGTCTTCAATAAAATTTGTGTTCTCAAGTATTTTTCCTACTCTATAGTCAAATATCTCTTATTGATGGAAGAAAGGGTATCATGTGTTTAAAGTGCTAATATATTTTACTGACAAATTTGAGGATGGGAATTCAGATACGGTATATTTTCAATCACTGAGGAAGCCTCAGTTGGCTACTTCAAACAGCTGTTTTTTGGTTTTATGATTGCAATTTTGTACTCTACCAGAAATGCATCATATCAGTCCCTTCTTAAACATTTCACCTAGCTCACTGTCATAAAGGACAGGATCCATGCATTCTATCTTGGTAAAATAAGGCCTTTCATAAATGAACTCTTATCTGCCTTTTCAGTCTCATTTTGGGTGGAGGTAGATGGCAATTTTCTAGGTTGACTTTGAGAAAGCAGCCAAAGAGGGTCACTTCCATTTCAGATTAGAAAGGATTCCCAACATTTTGCAAATTTATTTTTAAAATGGCTTATATCTATACTTGATTCAAAAGAGAGCATTTTAACATCACAACAATAAGCAAGGTAGCTTAGCTGTTAGAATTGAGCAAATTCTGTAACCGATTGCTTTTTATTAGAATACAACATATATCAAAGGAGTAGAAATTCCAGACAGCTCATTATTAAAGAGAAAGATGAATAAAAGCAGACTGCATTTTATCTAAGTTATCCAGCTGATCAATCAATTCAAATGAGTCTTCCTATTACAAGGATATCAGCCAAACTGGCACTCCAATCTCTGATTGATAGCTGAGAGTAGGATTAATTTGGGGTCATAAGAAAAGAATAAAACAACCATTCCCTTTTTTTATTTATAAATCTCATAAAGAGATGATAGGTCCTTAGACAGTTAGATAAATAAGCAAGCATATCTAGGGTATTCTTTTTTAAAATTCCAGACCACTGTTTGTGCTATTTAGGTGATAATAAGCTGTCGTTTAACACTCTTTTAATCATCCAAAAGAATTTAAACTCTCAAAGACTCAATCCCAGGATTTACAGTCCATGCCAGAATCTATGCTGGTAGTCTCTGCCTTCACTTGTCATACTGGATACTCACAAACCATGCAATGGTCTTTGGGCTACCCAAGACCCAAAGAGTTGGACACAACTGAGCACATTTGGCTAGCTTTGTGCCTCCTTATATGTTCTCTTGCCCCTTTGACTAGCTTGAAGGTCCCAGGGATGTATGTTGCTCTTAAATGGGCATTTTGAAATGTGCTGCAAGTGACAGGTTATGGTCAGGAGCCAGCTGTTCACATATTTGATCAGCCAGCAGGAAATCTTTCAGCAGTTCTTAAATAAAAAATACAGGATGGTGTCGGTGTTTGGTGACACTGCTTTTAATCTTCACATTTCTCACTGACAGGAGGTAATGGTTATCCATGGGAGACCTGTCACATGACAACAGCTTCTTTACCACCAGGAGAGTCACAATATGGCCTACGAAACTACCTTAGCAGTCGTAGCATTTGGTGCTACTTATTCTGGAAAGGCTATGTTAGGCCAGAGAGGTTTAAAAAAGAAAGACTGTATTATCACTAGAATTTCCTTTAGTTCTATTTTTCTAAATTAGTATAAAATGCCTTCTCTAATAATATTAATATAATCACAGAAATTAAGGTAGGGCATAAAATTGCATTTCAATTCTAATATTCTTAAAGTTAGACCATAAATTGAACTGATATACTGACAGGTCAAATTGATCAAAGAACTATCAGCACAAGACTGACATCTAGCATTCCCGTCATCATCTGCGGCAGGTAAAACTTTTACTTTGCTGCTGATCGGAGTGAAAGAATGGGATGGGTTTCATTAGAAGGCCCTGTTCTAAGGAATGTTTTATCTCAAATTCTGGAATTGTTCCAGGAGTATCTATCACCAATTTATAGAAGGGCCAGAGAACATTTCATTGTACTCTACAGTCAATCACTAAAAATTAGTATGTATAATAATAACACAAAGTATTCAGGTACAGAGGAAATACAAAGACAAAACTTGATCAATAATTTTTTAAAAGAAAACTTCAAAGCAAAGTAAAGTATTAACTTCTGTCAAGATCATAAGAAGCAATGGTCCTTTTCTTTGTGACCACGAACTTGAGCTTTGCTGATTTCTCTTCATGCAGTGACGATGGACTATTAGATACAACATAATTTACAAAGGTGTTTGCCATGTTTATGATAGAGAAGGTAATGCAGGAAAGCTTATTTCTGATATATGTGTGTTCATTGGAAGGACTGATGTGGAAGCTGAAATTCCAATACTTTGGCCACCTGATGCAGAGAGCTGACTCTTTTGAAAAGAACCTGATGCTGAGAAAGATTGAGGGCAGGAGGAGAAGAGAGAATGAGATGGTTAGATGGCATCACTGACAGAATGGACATGGGTTTGGGTGGACTCCAGGAGTTGGTGATGGACAGGGAGGCCTGGCGTGCTGTAGTTCATGGGGTCGCAAAGAGTCGGACACGACTGAGCGACTGAACTGAACTGATGCACACATATTCATAGGCTCTACAGTGTAACTGCAACATGCAGACTAAATGTGGAACATAATCCTTTTTCCCTGGTGGCTCAGATGTTAAAGAATCTGCCTGCAATATGGGAGACCCAGGTTCAATCTTGGTGTTCAGAAGATCCCCTGGAGAAGGGAATGGCTACCTACTCGAGTATTCTGGCCTGAAAAAATCCCATAGACAGAGGAGCCTGGCGGGCTACAGTCCATGGGATCACAAAGAGTTGGGCACAACTGAGCACATGTGCATATGTCCACACAGGAATTCCTTCAAAATATCTAAAATTCAGGGTTTCTCAATCTCAGCACTATGGACTTAGACCAGATCATCTTTTGTTATAAAAAGTGGTCCAGTGCATTGTAAAAGGTTGAGCAACACCCCTAACCACTACCAATTAGATCCTTCCTCCACCCACGTTGTGACAACCAAAAATGTCTCCAGTCATAGCCAGACATTCATAGAGGGCAAAAATGACTCCCAGCTGAGAATCACTAGTCTAAATTGTTAAAAATTATTTCCTTCCATTCTTCTACCCAATATAGGGCAAGCCTTGTCCTTAATTCTTCACATAAAAACTAAGACATCATTCTTAAAGAAACATCTTTGAAAGTTTGTAAGTTTAAAATAAAAGCAGCTCCAGAATAACTTAGGAGGATTATATATAGCATTTCATGGTCCTCTGATTCCCTTACTGGGAATCATCCTGATAGGCTCCTCCTGTATGTTTCTCACAAAGGAACCACCTACTCTCCCACCACTACCAGTGTTATGAATACATTTACCCTCAGAAACCAGCCTTGCAAAATGCTCAAAGAGAGGAAGGCTTTCTTATCCACCCATCGACCCCCACACCATTCAGGGCTGCACTTTCTCTTCAGGGCAGCTAACTGACATCAATGACACCAAGGAGATGCGTAAGATAGACATCCCAGCTGACACTCTCTAAACCCTTTCATTAGTTGTGAACTGAGTCCTGAGTTTAGCGACTATGACAGGAGTTCTATGACTTCTCAGAAGGACATGAATAAAGATAACTATATTATAAGCTATTTATCACCTTCGACCTACCCATTTAGTTATGACCTAAGTCTGTGGACAATAATATCCAAACCAACACACTATCATTACTCTGTTCTGGATTATCCATTCGTTACTAAACTATGTGTAGGATTTTAACATCCTAGTTACTTTGTTAGTTTTTAATTCAGCATGAGTGAGTGGCACCTCCAGTTCTCTCCACCTGTACTCATCATCGTTCATCAAACTGAGACAAATGAAAAATATCCAAAACTCTGCTTGAATAAGTCATGGTTTGCATATGGCACAGTACATTCTAAATACATAGAAAGTAAAAAAAAAAATTATTAATATCTCCACCAAGAAAAAAAAGGGAATTGAGGGAGCTGACACATATAGCACACTAGCACAGTTAACCTCTAAGTGTGTAATGGAGGCATTAGCACTGGCACTTCCCACTAAGGATGAATTGAAGGCTTCAACTCTGAAAGATCAAAACTGCTTAGAGATTCAAAAAGGTGGCTTTTAGAGCCCTAACTTTTTAAGATTTCAAAAATCATCGGGGCCAATTTCATTCAGTTCGGTTCATTTCAGTCACTCAGTCGTGTCCTACTCTTTGGGATCCCATGAATCGCAGCACCCCAGGCTTCCCTGTCTATCACCAACTCCTGGAGTTCACTCAGACTCACGTCCATCAAGTCAGTGATGCCATCCAGCCATCTCATCCTCTGTCATCCCCTTCTCCTCCTGCCCTCAATCTTTCCCAGCATCAGGGTCTTATCAAATGAATCAGCTCTTCGCCTCAGGTGGCCAAAGTATTGGAGTTTCAGCTTCAGCATCAGTCCTTCCAATGAACACCCAGGACTGATCTCCTTTAGGATAGACTGGTTGGATCTCCTTGCAGTCCAAGGGACTCTCAAGAGTCTTCTCCAACACCACAGTTCAAAACCATCAATTCTTCAGAGCTCAGTTTTCTTCTCAGTCCAACTCTCACATCCATACATGACTACTGGAAAAACCGTAGCCTTGACTAGACGGACCTTAGTTGGCAATGTCTCTGCTTTTGAATATGCTATCTAGAATGGTCATAACTTTTCTTCCAAGGAATAAGTGTCTTTTAATTTTATGGCTGCAATCACCATCTGCAGTGATTTTGGAGTCCCCCAAAATAAAGTCTGACACTGTTTCCACTGTTTCCCCATCTATTTCCCATGAAGTGATGGGACCAGATGCCATCATCTTCATTTTCTGAATGCTGAGCTTTAAGCCAACTTTTTCACTCTCCTCTTTCACTTTCATCAAGAGGCGTTTTAGTTCCTCTTCACTTTCTGCATAAGGGTGGTGTCATCTGCATATCTGAGGTTATTAATACTTCTCCCAGCAGTCTTGATTCCAGCTTGTGTTTCTTCCAGTCCAGTGTTTCTCATGATGTACTGTGCATATAAGTTAAATAAGCAGGGTGACAATATACAGCCTTGAAAGGCTGAAAGTGAAGTCACTCAGCCATGTCTGACTCTTTGTGACCCCATAGACTGTAGCCTAACAGGCTCCTCTGTCCATGGGATTTTCCAGGCAATAGTACTGGAGTGGATTGCCATTTCCTTCTCCAGGGGATCTTCCTGACCCAGAGATTGAACCCAGGTCTCCCTCATTGTAGACAGACGCTTTACTGTCTGAGCCACCAGGGAAGTTTTCCTATTTGGAACCAGTCTGTTGTTCCATGTCCACTTCTAACTGTTGCTTCCTGACCTGTATACAGATTTCTCAAGAGGAAGGTCAGGTGGTCTGGTATTCCCATCTCTTTCAGAATTTTCCACAGTTTATTGTGATCCACACAGTCAAAGGCTTTGGCATAGTCAATAAAGCAGAAATAGATGTTTTTCTGGAACTCTCTTGCTTTGTCCATGATCCAGCAGATGTTGGCAATTTGATCTCTGGTTCCTCTGCCTTTCTAAAACCAGCTTGAACATCTCAAAGTTCACGGTTCACGTATTTCTGAAGCCTGGCTTGGAGAATTTTGAGCATTACTTTACTAGTGTGTGAGATGAATGCAATTATGTGGCAGTTTGAGCATTCTTTGGCATTGCCTTTCTTTGGGATTGGAATGAAAACTGACCTTTTCCAGTCCTATGGCCACTGCTGAGTTTTCCAAATGAGCTGGCATAATGAGTTCAGCACTTTCACAGCATCATCTTTCAGGATTTGAAATAGCTCAACTGGGATCCCATCACCTCCACTAGCTTTGTAGGTAGTGATGCTCTCTAAGGCCCACTTGACTTCACACTCTAGATGAGTGATCATACCATCGTGATTATCTGGGTCATGAAGATCTTTTTTGTACAGTTCTTCTGTGTATTCTTGCCACCTCTTCTTAATATCTTCTGCTTCTGTTAGGTCCATACCATTTCTGTCCTTTATTGAGCCCATCTTTGCATGAAATGTTCTCTTGGTATCTCTAATTTTCTTGAAGAGATCTCTAGTCTTTCCCATTCTGTTCTTTTCCTCTATTTCTTTGCATTGATCACTGAAGAAGGCTTTCTTATCTCTCCTTGCTATTCTTTGGAACTCTGCCTGCAGATGCTTATATCTTTCCTTTTCTCCTTTGCTTTTCACTTCTCTTCTTTTCACAGCTATTTGCAAGGCCTCCCCAGGCAGCCATTTTGCTTTTTTGCATTTCTTTTCCTTGGGGATGGTCTTGATCCCTGTCTCCTGTACAATGTCACAAACATCATTCCATAGTTCATCAGGCACTCTATCTATCAGACCTAGGCCCTTAAATCTATTTCTCACTTCCACTGTATAATCATAAGGGATTTCATTTAGGTCTAGCAGTTTTCCCTACTTTCTTCAATTTAAGTCTGAATTTGGCAATAAGGAGTTCATGATCTGAGCCACAGTCAGCTCTTGGTCTTGTTTTTGTTGACTGTATAGAGCTTTTCTTTCTTTGGTTGCAAAGAATATAATCAATCTGATTTCAGTGTTGACCATCTGGCGATTTCCATGTGTAGAGTCTTCTCTTGTGTTGTTGGAAGAGGGTGTTTGCTATGACCAGTGCATTTTCTTGGCAAAATTCTATTTGTTTTTGCCCTGCTTCATTCTGCATTCCAAGGCCAAATTTGCCTGTAACTGCAGGTGTTTTTTGACTTCCTACTTTTGCATTCTATTCCCCTAGAATGAAAAGGACATCTTTTTTGGGTGTTAGTTCTAAAAGGTCTTGTAGGTCTTCAAGAACCGTTCAACTTCAGCTTCTTCAGTGTTACTGGTTGGGGCATAGACTTGGATTACTGTGATATTGAATGGTTTTCCTTGGAAACGAACAGAGATCATTCTGTCATTTTTGAGATTGCATTCAAGTACTGCATTTCAAACTCTTTTGTTTTGCCATGCCCGCAGGGCAACCCAAGATGGGCGGGTCATGGTGGAGAGATCTGATAGAACGTGGTCCACTGGAGAAGAGAATGGCAAACCACTTCAGTATTCTTGCCTTGAAAACTCCATGAACAGTATAAAAGGCAAAATGATAGGATACTGAAAGAGAAACTCCCCAGGTCAGTAGGTGCCCAACATGCTACTGGAGATCAGTGGAGAAATAACTCCAGAAAGAATGAAGGGATGGAGCCAAAGCAAAAACAATACCCAGCTGTGGATGTGACTGGTGATAGAAGCAAGGTCCGATGCTGTAAAGAGCAATATTGCATAGGAACCTGGAATGTCAGGTCTATGAATCAAGGCAAGTTGAAAGTGGTCAAACAAGAAATGGCAAGAATAAACATTGACATTCTAGGAATCAGTGAACTAAAATGGACTGGAATGGGTAAATTTAACTCAGGTGACCATTATATCTACTACTGAGGGCAGGAATCCCTCAGAAGAAATGGAGTAGCCATCATGGTCAACAAAAGAGTCCGAAATTTCAGTCAAGGTGCCCCATTTTGTGTGTGTGTTGCAGAAAGATATCAGTCAAGCTTCATTCAAAGTATTTATTCACTATTAATGCACATTGTGCAGGCAGCAAACAAAACTTTTAGCATATCAATAGTTGTGTAAATACCTCTGTTTCTGAGCAATAGGAAACATGAAAAATAAATGCAATGAAGAAAAGAAAGACATTGAAATTTCTAGAATAATGTAAATAGAGAATTGGCTCATTAATTTTTTAAAACATGAAATGTGGATATTTACCCACATTATGTGGAAGACCCCCAGCTCTAAATGCAACTCTATTTTGTTTATTTTTGCCTATAAGTTTTAAATTATTTATATTTACTAGGATTTTTAATTATTTGCTTTTAATATATTTATAGTGCTTAGAAATAGAAGAGTAAAACAGAAAGCTAAAACTACTGGAAAAGAAGAAAAATTAATCATTATTTGATAAATATGTAAATCATATTATTGTGTCATTTGAACTGTATTGCTTTGTTCACACTCCCAACTTTTTCATTTATAGTGGTCCATATCTGTGGTGTTGGAGAAGACTCATGAGAGTCCCTTGGACTGCAAGGAGATCAAACCAGTCCATTCTAAAGGAGATCAGTCCTGGGAGTACTTTGGAAGGAATGATGCTAAAGCTGAAACTCCAGGACTTTGGCCACCTCAAGCGAACAGTTGACTCATTTGAAAAGACACTGATGCTGGGAGGGATTGGGGGCAGGAGGAGAAGGGGATGACAGAGGATGAGATGGTTGGATGGCATCACCGACTCGATGGATGTGAGTTTGAGTGAACTCCGGGAGTTGGTGATGGACAGGGAGGCCTGGTGTGCTGCAATTCATGGGGTCACACACGGTCAGACACTACTGAGTGACTGAACTGAACTGAACTGAAGTGAAACTGAAAGTGAAGTTGCTCAGTCATGTCCGATTCTTTGTGACCCTGTGGGATTCTCCAGGTAAGAATACTGGAGTGGGTTGTCATTTCCTTCTCCAGGGGATCTTCCAGACCCAGAGACTGAACCCAGATCTCCCACATTGCAGGCAGATGCTTTAACCTCTGAGTCACCAGACCCCATAGTGGTCCATAAGTCCTGTTTACAATGAAATAGGTAAGTAATACAGAGATAGATTAGACAGATAGACAGATATAAAAGCTTGCTATTTTCTCTTTTGCATTTCTAGGACACGTGCTTTCCACTATGATACTTGCACTAGTGAAGGGGCATTAAAAAAGCAAGGAAATAGTTCTAACCCACTGCTCAAAAAAATCATGGACAACTATTAGCAACTAATTATTCTTTTTTAAAAAGCGATGGGAGGAGGAGCGGTCCTAAGATGGTGGAGGATTAGGACGGGGAGACCACTTTCTCCCCTCAAATTCATCAAAAGAATATTTCAACGCTGAGTAAATTCTACAAAACAACTTCTGAATGCTGGCAGAGGACATCAGGCACCCAGAAAAGCAGATCATTTTCTTCAAAAACAGGTAGGAAAAATATAAAAGACAAAAAAAAGAGACAAAGGAGGTAGGGAGGGAGCTCTGTCCCAGGAAGGGAGTCGTATCCCAGAAAGGGAGTCTTAAAAAGAGAGAAGTTTCCAAACATCAGGAAACACTCTTGCTGCCAAGTCTGTGGTGAGCCTTGGAAGCACAGAGGGCAACATAACAGGGAAGAAAAATAAATAAATAATTAAAACCAACAGATTACGAGTCCAATGGTAACTCCCCCAGTGGAGAAGCAGCACAGACGCCTGCATCCGCCACTAGCAATGGGGACTGGGCAGGGAGACGCGGGCTGCAGTGCTTTTTAAGAATCGGGCCGGAATGCCGCGAGTGTAACAAGAGCGATCTAACTTGGGCTAGCATACCAGACTGTGGGATAGCTACCACGTGAAAAGCTCTAACATAAGACACTGCCAGGACTGCGCACAGAACAAAGGATGGAACAGAAATAGCCGGCTGCCGACCATCCCCCTCCAGTGACAGGAAGCCAGAGCCATAAGGGCTGGAAAGGGGCAATCACAGCCCTGGAGAGACTTTCCTACCAAACTGCAAGCAGGCTTCTTTGCTAAGACTTCTTGGGGTCCTGGACAGTCACCATCCGCCTGACAAGGGGCGCCAGCAGTACACCCAGAAAACTGAGCAGCAGGGATGGGAAAGGCGATAAGTCTCAGCGACTGCGCTCACCAAACAGCTGAGCTACTCAGTCCTGGGAAGGGCACAAAATGCAGGCCCAACCGCATCTGTGCCTCTGAGGGCTACCTGAGAGCCGAGCCTGAGTGGCTGAGACCGGGGAGGTGCATGCAGCCTATGGCCTGCCTCAGACAGTTCCCGGCAGAGCAACGTAGAGCCTGAGTGGTGTGCACTGTGTGCAGGGGCATGCTCAACATGGCTGAGACACTGCAAGCACACGCTAGTGTTATTTGTTTGCAGCATCCCTCCCTCCCCACAGCGCAACTGAACAAGTGAGCCTAAAAAAAAAAAAAAGAAGTGTCCACCACTGCCCCCCTTGTGTCAGGGCGGAAATCAGACACTGAAGAGACCACAAACAGAAGCTAAACAGAGGGAACCGCCTTGGAAGTAACCCCACACTGCCCACAACACCAGAGAAAGTCACAGAAATATCTTTACTATTTTTATGACCATTCTCTTTCTTCTTCTTTTTTTTTAATGTTGTTGTTTGATTGTTTTGTCTTTTCATTTTTTTTAACTTTTTAAAATTTTTAAGTCCTCTATTTCTCCTTTAATTTTAATTTTTATAACCTACTATTACTTTTCAAAAAAAAAGACCGTATTTTTAAAGCAAATGTCGTATATATATTTTTTGTGGTTGTTGTTGTTTTTTAATAATTCTCGTGACTTTTTTGTTGTTGTTCTTCTTCTTTTCTTTAATATTGTCTTTTTGAAAATCCAACCTCTACTCTAGACTTTTAATATTTGCTTTTTGGTATTTGTTGTCAATTTTGTACATGTAAAAACCCAATCTTCAGTATCCAATTTTACCTGAGAGTGAGATTACTGGCTTGACCACTCTCTCATCCTTTGGACTCTCCTTTTTCTCCACCAGGTTGTCTCTGACTCCTCCCTCCCTTTCTCTTCTCTACCCAACTCTGTGAATCTCTGTGTGTTCCAGACGGTGTAGAACACTTAGGGAACTGGTTACTGGTTGGATCTGTCTCTCTCCTTTTCATTTCCCTCTTTCATCCTTCTGGCCACCTCTGTCTACTTCCTCCCTCTCCTCTTCCCTGTATAACTCCGTGAACATCTCTGAGTGGTCCAGACTGTGGAGCGTACATAAGGAAGTGATTACTGGCTAGCTTGCTATCTCCTCTTTTGATCCCACCTCATCTCATTCCAGTCACCTCTAACTACCCCTCCCTCTTCTCTTCTCCATGTAACTCAGTGAACCTCTCTGGGTGTCCCTCAATGTGGAGAAACTTTTCATCTTTAACCTAGATGCTTTATCATCGGTGCTGTGTAGATGGAGAAGTCTTGAGGCTACTGTAAAAATAAAACTGAAAACCAGAAGCAGGAGGCTTAAGTCCAAATCCTGAGAACATCAGAGAACTCCTGAATCCAGGGAACATTAATCGATAGGAGCTCATCAAACACCTCCATACCTACACTGAAACCAAGCACCACCCAAGGGCCAACTAGTTCCAGAACAAGACATACCACACAAATTCTCCAGCAACACAGGAACACACCCCTGATCTTCAATATACAGACAGCTCAAAGTTACTCCAAAACCACAAACATCTCATAACTCATTACTGGACACTTCATTGCACTACAGAGAGAAGTAATCCAGCTCCACCCACCAGAAATCCAACACAAGCTTCCCTAACCAAGAAACCTTGACAAGCCACTGATACAACCCCACTCACGGTGAGGAAACTCCATAGTAAAGAGAACTCCACAAATTCCCAGATTACAGAAAGGCCACCCCAAACGCAGCAATATAACAAAGATGAAGAGACAGAGGAATACCTAGCAGGTAAAGGAACAGGAGAAATGCCCACCAAACCAAACAAAAGAGGAAGAGATAGGGAATCTACCTGAGAAAGAATTCCGAATATTGATAGTGAAAATGATCCAAAATCTTGAAATCAAAATGGAATCACAGATAAATAGCCTGGAGACAAGGATTGAGAAGATGCAAGAAAGGTTTAACAAGGACCTAGAAGAAATAAAAAAGAGTCAATATATAATGAATAATGCAATAAATGAGACCAGAAATCACTCTGAGATCACTCTGAGGCAACAAATAGTAGAATAATGGAGGCAGAAGATAGGATTAGTGAAATAGAAGATAGAATGGTAGAAACAAATGAATCAGCAAGGAAAAAAGAAAAACGAATTAAAAGAAATGAGGACAATCTCAGAGACCTCCAGGACAATATGAAACACTCCAACATTCGAATTATAGGAATCCCAGAAGAAGAAGACATAAAGAAAGACCATGAGAAAATCCTTGAGGAGATAATAGTTGAAAACTTCCCTAAAATGGGGAAGGAAATAATCCAAGAAACCCAGAGAGTTCCAAACAGGATAAACCCAAGGCAAAACACCCCAAGAGACATATTAATCAAATTAACAAAGATCAAACACAAAGAACAAATATTAAAAGCAGCAAGGGAAAAACAACAAATAACACACAAGGGGATTCCCATAAGGATAACTGCAGATCTTTCAATAGAAACTCTTCAGGCCAGGAGGGAATGGCAAGACATACTTAAAGTGATGAAAGAAAATAACCTACAGCCCAGATTACTGTACCCAGCAAAGATCTCATTCAAATATGAAGGAGAAATTAAAAGCTTTACAGACAAGCAAAAGCTGAGAGAACTCAGCACCACGAAACCAGCTCTCCAACAAATGCTAAAGGATATTCTCTAGATAGGAAACACAAAAAGGGCATATAAACACAAGCCCAAAACAATAAAGTAAATGGCAACGGGATCATACTTATCAATAATTACCTTAAACGTAAATGGGTTGAATGCCCCAACCAAAAGACAAAGACTGGCTGAATGGATACAAAAACAAGATCCTTATATATGCTGCCTACAAGAGACCCACCTCAAAACAATGGACACATACTGACTGAAAGTGAAGGGCTGGAAAAAAGATATTCCACGCAAATAGAGACCAAAAGAAAGCAGGAGCACCAATACTCATATCCGATAAAATAAAACAAAGGTTGTGAAAAGAGACAAGGAAGGCCACTACATAATGATCAAAGGATCAATCCAAGAAGACGATATAACAATTATAAATATATATGCACCCAACATAGGAGCACCACAATATGTAAGACAAATGCTAACAAGTATGAAAGAGGAAATTAACAATAACACAATAATAGTGGGAGACTTTAATACCCCACTCACACCTATGGACAGATCAACTAAACAGAAAATTAACAAAGAAATGCAAACTTGAAATGATGCAATAGACCAGTTATATCTAATTGATATCTATAAGACATTTTACCCCAAAACAATGAATTTCACCTTTTTCTCAAGTGCTCACGGAACTTCTCCAGGATAGATCACATCCTGGGCCATAAATCTAAACTTGATATTCAAAACCATTGAAATCATTCCAAGCATCTTTTCTGACCATAATGCACTAAGATTAGATCTCAATTACAGGAGAAAAACTATTAAAAATTCCAACATATGGAGGCTGAACAACACGCTTCTGAATAACCAACAAATCACAGAAGAAATCAAAATATGCATAGAAATGAATGAAAATGAAAACACAACAACCCAAAACTTATGGGACACTATAAAAGCAGTGCTAAGAGGAGCGTTCATAGCAATACAGGCATACTTCAAGAAACAAGAAAAAAGTCAAATAAATAACCTAACTCTACACCTAAAGCAACTAGAAAAGGAAGAAATGGAGAACCCCAGAGTTAGTAGAAGGAAAGAAATCTTAAAAATTAGGGCAGAAATAAATGCAAAAGAAACAAAAGAGACCATAGCAAAAATCAACAAAGCCAAAAGCTGGTTCTTTGAAACGATAAATAAAATTGACAAACCATTAGACAGACTCATCAAGAAACAAAGGGAGAAAAATCAAATCAATAAAATTAGAAATGAAAATGGAGAGATCACGACAGACAACACAGAAATACAAAGGATCATAAGAGACTACTATCAGCAATTATAAGCCAATAAAATGGACAACGTGGAAGAAATGGACAAATTCTTAGAAAAGTACAACTTTCCAAAACTGAACCAGGAAGAAATAGAAAATCTTAACAGACCCATCACAAGCATGGAAATTGAAACTGTAACCAGAAATCTTCCAGCAAACAAAAGCCCAGGTCCAGATGGCTTCACAGCTGAATTCTACCAAAAATTTCAAGAAGGGCTAACACCTATCGTACTCAAACTCTTCCAGAGAATTGCAGAGGAAGGTAAACTTCCAAACTCATTCTATGAGGCCACCATCACCCTAATACCAAAACCTGTCAAAGATGCCACAAAAAAAGAAAACCACGGGCTAATATCACTGATGCACATAGATGCAAAAATCCTTAACAAAATCCTAGCAATCGGAATCCAACAACACATTAAAAAGATAGTACATCATCACCAAGTGGGCTTTATCCCAGGGATGCAAGGATTCTTCAGTATCCACAGATCAATCAATGTAATGCACCACATTAACAAATTGAAAAATAAAAACCATATGATTATCTCAATAGATGTAGAGAACGCCTTTGACAAAATTCAACATCCATTTATGATAAAAACTCTCTAGAAAGCAGGAATAGAAGGAACATACCTCAACATAATAAAAGCTATATATGACAAACCCACAGCAAACATCCTCAATGGTGAAAAATTGAAAGCATTTCCCCTAAAATCAGGAAGAAGACAAGGGTGCCCACCTTCACTGCTACTATTCAACATAGTTCTGGAAGTTTTGGCCACAGCAATCAGAGCAGAAAAATAAATAAAAGGAATCCAAATTGGAAAAGAAGAAGTAAAACTCTCACTGTTTGCAGATGACATGATCCTCTACATACAAAACCCTAAAGACTCCACCTGAAAGTTACTAGAACTAATTAATGAATATAGTAAAGTTGCGGGATATAAAATCAACACACAGAAATCCCTTGCATTCCTATACACTAAAAATGAGAAAGTAGAAAAAGAAATTAAGGAAACAATTCCATTCACCATTGCAATGAAAAGAATAAAATACTTAGGAATATACCTACCTAAAGAAACTAAAGACCTATATATCAAAAACTATAAAACATTGATGAAAGAAATCAAAGAGGACACTAATAGATGGAGAAATATACCATGTTCATGGATCAGAAGAATCAATAGTGAAAATGAATATACTATCCAAAGCAACCTACAGATTCAATGCAATCCCTATCAAGCTACCAGCGGTATTTTTCACAGAGCTAGAACAAATAATTTCACAACTTGTATGGAAATACAAAAAACCTCAAAGAGCCAAGCAATCTTGAGAAAGAAGAATGCAACTGGAGGAATCAACCTGCCTGTCTTCAGCCTCAACTACAAAGCCACAGTCATCAAGACAGTATGGTACTGGCACAAAGACAGAAATATAGATCAATGGAACAAAATAGAAAGCCCAGAGATAAATCCACACACCTATGGACACCTTATCTTCAATAAAGGAGGCAAGAATATACAATGGAATAAAGACAATCTAACAAGTGGTGCTGGGTAAACTGGTCAACCACTTGTAAAAGAATGAAACTAGATCACTTTCTAACACCATGCACAAAAATAAACTCAAAATGGATTAAAGATCTAAACGTAAGACCAGAAACTATAAAACTCCTAGAGGAGAACATAGGCAAAACACTCTCCGACATAAATCACAGCAGGATCCTCTATGATCCACCTCCCAGAATACTGGAAATAAAAGCAAAAATAAACAAATGGGATCTAATTAAAATTAAAAGCTTCTGCACAACAAAGGAAACTATAAGTAAGGTGAAAAGACAGCTTTCTGAATGGGAGAAAATAATAGCAAATGAAGCAACAGACAAACAACTAATCTCAAAAATATACAAGCAACTCCTGCAGCTCAATTCCAGAAAAATAAACGACCCAATCAAAAAATGGGCCAAAGAACTAAATAGACATTTCTCTAAAGAAGACATATGGATGGCTAACAAACACATGAAAAGATGCTCAACATCACTCATTATCGAGAAATGCAAATCAAGACCACAATGAGGTACCATTTCACACCAGTCAGAATGGCTGCAATCCAAAAGTCCACAAGCAATAAATGCTGGAGAAGGTATGGAGAAAGGGAACCCTCTTACACTGTTGGTGGGAATGCAAACTAGTACAGCCACTATGGAGAACAATGTGGAGATTCCTTTAAAAACTACAAATAGAATTGCCTTATGACCCAGCAATCCCACTGCTTGGCATACACACTGAGGAAACCAGAATTGAAAGAGACGCATGTACCCCAATGTTCATCACAGCACTGTTTGTAATAGCCAGGACATAGAAGCAACCTAGATGTCCATCAGCAGATGAATGGATAAGAGAGCTGTGGTACATATACACAATGGAGTATTACTCAGCCATTAAAAAGAATACATTTGAATCAGTTCTAATGAGATGGATGAAACTGGAGCCTATTATACAGAATGAAGTAAGCCAGAAAGAAAAACACCAATACAGTATACTAACACATATATATGGAATTTAGAAAGATGGTAATGATAACCCTATATGCGAGACAGCAAAAGAGACACAGATGTAAAGAACAGACTTTTTGACTCTGTGGGAGAGGGAGAGGGTGGGATGATTTGGGAGAATGGCATTGAAACATGTATACTATGTAAAGAAACGAATCGCCAGTCTATGTTCGATACAGGATACAAGAGGCTTGGGGCTGGTGCATGGGGATGATCCAGAGAGATGATATGGGGTGGGAGGTGGGAGGGGGGTTCAGGATTGGGAACTCATGTACACCCGTGGCTGATTCATGTCAATGTATGGCAAAACCAATACAGTATTGTAAAGCAAAATAGAGTAAAAATAAAAATTAAAAATAAATAAATAAATACAAAAAAAAAAAGGCGATGACCGACTTCCATTTTTCCACTTCAACATGTAAAAAGCTTAGAAGTCATGACTTTTACTTATATAAGTAAAGTTCAACAAACTGAAAATAAATACATGATAGCAATATCATGAGGGAGAGGAGTAAGGCACTGAACATATTGGATTGGCCAAAAAGTCATTCGAGTTTTTCCATACCTAAATGAAGTTTTGGGTCAACCCAATAATTTCTTATAAATTACTGCACTACACATTAAGCAATTTGATATCATTTGAATATGAATTAGAGATATCAAGGGAACATTTCATCCAAAGATCGACATAATTAAGGACAGAAATGGTATTGACTTAACAGAAGCAGAAGATATTAAGAAGAGGTGGCAAGAATACACAGAAGAACTATACAAAAAAAATCTTCATGACACAGATAACCACAATAGTTTGATAACTCACCTAGAGCCAGACATCCTGGAATGTGAAGTCAAATGGGCCTTAGGAAGCATCACTATGAACAAAGCTAGTGAAGGTGATGGAATTTCAGTTAAGCTCTTTCAAATCCTAAAAGATGATGCTGTGAAAGTGCTGCAATCAATTTGCCAGCAAATTTGGAAAACTCAGCAGTGGCCACAGGACTGGAAAAGATCAGTTTTCATTCCAATCTCAAAGAAAGGCAATGCCAAAGATTGTTAAAACTACTGCACAATTGTACTCATCTCGCACACTAACAAAGTAAAGCTCAAAATTCTCCAAGCCAGGCTTCAACAGTACATGAACTGAGAATTTACAGATGTTCAAGCTGGATTTAGAAAAGGCAGAGGAACCAGAGATCAAATTACCAACATTTACTGGATCATTGAAAAAGCAAGAGAGTTCCAGAAGAACATCATTTTTTTTTTTTTTTTTGACTATGCCAAAGCCTTTGACTGTGTGGATCACAACAAACTATGGGAAATTCTAAAAGAGATGGGCATACCAACCACCTGACCTGCCTCCTGAGCAATCTGTATTCAGGTCAAGAAGCAACAGTTAAAACTGGACATGGAACAACAGATTGGTTCCAAATCAGGAAAGTAGTTCATCAAAGTTGTATATTGTCACCCTGCTTATTTAACTTATATGCAGAGTACATCATGAGAAATGTCAGGCTGGATGAAGCACAAGCTGAAATCAAGATTGCTGGGAGAAATATCAATAACCTTAGATATGCAGAGGACACCACCCTTATGGCAGAAAGTGAAGAGGAACCAAAGAATCTCTAGATGAAAGTGAAAGAGGAGAGTGAAAAAGGTGGTGTAAAACTCAACATTCAAAAACTAAGATCGTGGCATCTCGTCCCATCATTTCATGGCAAATAGATGGGGAAATAATGGAAATAGGGAGAGACTTTATTTTTTGGAGCTCCAAAATCACTGCCAATGGTGAATGCAGCCATTCAACTAAAAGACGCTTACCCCTTGGAAGAAAAACTATGACAAACCTACACAACATATTAAAAAGCATAGACATTACTTTATCAACAAAGGTCCATCTAGTCAAGGCTATGATTTTTCCAGTAGTCATGTATGGATGTGAGAGTTAGACTATAAAGAAAGCTTAGCACTGAAGAATTGATGCTTTTGAACTGTGGTGTTGGAGAAGACTCTTGAGAGTCTCTTGGACTGCAAGAAGATCCAGCCAGTCCATCCTAAAGGAAATGAGTCCTGACTATTCATTGGTGGACTGATGCTGAAGCTGAAACTCCAATACTTTGGCCACCTGATGCAAAGAACTGACTCATTGGAAAAGACTGTGATGCTGGGAAAGATTGAAGGCAGGAGGAGAAGGGGATGACAAAGGATAAGATGGTTGGATGGCATCACCAATTTAATGGACGGGAGTTTGAGTAAACTCTGGGAGCTGATGATGGACAGGGAAGCCTGGTGTGCTGCAGTCCATGGGGTCACAAAGAGTTGGACACAACGGAGTGACTGAACTGAACTGAAAATGCACTTAGATTAGATTAAAATGCATATTGCAATCCTAGAACAGCTACTAAAAATCTTTTTTACAGTAGTATAATTGATATGCAAAGAGAAGAGACAAAATGAAATAGGGTAAAATACCCAATTTTAAGGAAAAAAAGCATAAAAAGAGGAAAAATAGCAGAAACAAATCTGAATGCCATAAATAAGAAAACAGTTCCAAATATAAGTTATATTATCTGTGTTAATAATCCTTCTAAATATGAAAGATCTAAATATGCCAATTAAAAGGCAGAGATTGTCAGAACACCTAGAAGTAAAAGATAAGACCGAACTATTTGTTATATGCAAGAAACCTACTTTAAAGACTCAGAGAGGTTTAAAGTAATGGAATAGAGAAAGTTGTAACAGGCCTCCAAGAAACAAAAGAAAGCTGGATTTACTATAATTATAGACAGAATATCTCCCAAAACAAGAAAAATTACCAAGGATAAAGAGTGGCATAATATATGATAAAGGGGCCAATTATCCAAGAAAACAGAACGCTCTTTAACATATGTGCACCTAACAGTACAACAGCAAAATATGTGAGGCAAACTCTCATAGAACTGCAAGGATAAAAAGACAAATGTACTCTTACTGTTTTCAACTTCAACAGCTCTCCTTCCAAAAAATTGGTAGATCAAACAGGCATAAAAGCAGTAAGGACATAGTTGTCTTAAACAGCACTATCAATCCATTTGATCTAATCTACATTTATAGAATAGTCCATTCAATAAGAGAAGAATGCACATTCTTCTCACATTGAACATCCACTAATATATACCACATTCTGGGGCCATAAAACACCTTAACAACTTTAAAAGAATAGAAATCATACAAAGCATATTCACAGATCATCATGGACTTTAACTAGCATTAGAAAAGACAGCTGGAAAATCCAAATACTTGGGTATTAAATAGCATAGTTCTATAAATATAAGGTCAAAGGAGAAGTTTCCAGGAAAATGTTTTATTTTTAATTGAACTAAATGAAAATAAAAATAGAATATATGAAAATCTGTGAAATATACTGAAAGTATTGCTAGATGGAAATTTATAGCATTAAATGCATATGTTAGGAGAAAACAATAATCAGTAATCTGAATTTTCATCTTAGAAAACTAGAAGCAAAAACGTAAAGCTCTCACTGTTTGCAGAGGACATGATACTGTACATAGAAAACCCTAAAGGTAGAATCAGGAAATTACTAGAGCTAATCAGTGAATTTAAAAAAGTTTCAGGATACAAAATCAATACACAGAAATCACTTGCATTTCAATATATGTTTCTATATACTAAAAATCAGAAAGAGAAATTAAGGAATCAATCCCATTCACCATTGCAACTAAAAAATTAAATATCTAGGAATATACTTACCTGAAGAGACAAAAGAACTGTACACAGAAGATTATAAGACACTAATGAAAGAAATCAAAGATGACATAAACAAATGGAGAGATATTCAATGTTCCTGGGTAGGTGGAATCAATATTGTGAAAATGATTATACTACCAAATGCAATCTACAGATTTAATGTGATCCCTATCAAATTACCAATGGCATTTTTTCACAGAACTAGAACAAAAAATTTCACAATTCATATGGGAACACAAAAGACCTTGAATAGCCAAAGCAGTCTTGAGAAAGAAGAATGGAGCTGGAGGAATCAACCTTCCTGACTTCAGATTATACTACAAAGCTACAGTCATCAAGATAGTATGGTACTGGCACAAAAACAGAAATATAAATCAATGGAACAAGATAGAAAACCCAGGAATAAACCCATGCACCTATGGATACCTTATATTTGTCAAAGGAGGCAAGAATATACAATGGGGCAAAGACAGTCTCTTCAATAAATGGTGCTGCAAAAACTGGACAGCTACATGTAAAAGAATGAAATTAGAACACTTCCTAACACCAAAGACAAAGATAAACCCAAAATGAATTAAAGACCTAAATCTAAGACCAGAAACTATAAAACTCTTAGAGGAAAAGATAGGCAGAACACTTGATGACATAAATCAAAGCAAGATCCTCTATGACCCACCTCCTAGAGTAATGGAAATAAAAACAAAAGTAAACAAGTGGGACCTGATTAAACTTAAAAGCCTTTATACAGCAAAGGAAACCATAAGCAAGATGAAAAGACAACCCTCAGAATGAGAGAAAATAATAGCAATGACACAACTAACAAAGGATTAATTTCCAAAATATACAAGCAGCTCATATAACCCAATACCAGAAAAACAAACAACCCAATCAAAAAGTGGGGAAAAGACCTAAACAGACATTTCTGCAGAGAAGACATACAGATGGCTAACAAACACATGAAAAGATGTTCAACATCACTCATTATTAGAGAAAGGCAAATTAAAACCACAATGAGATATCACCTCACATCAGTCAGAATGACTATCAAAAAGTCTACAAACAATAAATTCTGGAGAGGGTGTAAAGAAAAGGGAATGCTCTTGCACTGTTGGTGGGAATGTAAATTGATACAGCCACTATGGAAGATGGTATGGAGATTCCTTAAAAAATTAGAAATAAAACCGCCATATGACCAGCAATCCCACTCCTAGGCATATACTCTAAAAAAACACAAAATTGAAAGAGACACATGTATCCCATTGTTCACTGCAGCACTATTTATAATAACTAGAACATGGAAGCAATGTAGATGTCCATCAACAGATGAATGGATAAAGAAGTTGTGGTACATATACACAATGGAATATTAGCCATAAAAAGGAATGCATTTTAGTCAGTTCTAACGAGGTGGATGAACCTAGAACCTATTATACTTCTGAAGTAAGTCAGAAAGAGAAAGATAAATATCATATTCTAACCCATATATATGGAATCTAGAAAAATGGTATTGAAGAATTTATTTACAGGGCAGCAATGGAGAAACAGAGAATAGACTTAGGACATGGGGAGAGTGGAGAAGAGGGTGAGAGGTATGGAAAGAGTAACATGGAAACTTATACTACATATGTAAAATAGCCAACAGGAATTTGCCGTATGGCTCAGGACTCTCAAACAGCGGCTCTGTATCAACCTAGAGGGGTGGGACGGGGAGGGAAATGGGAGGGAGGTTCAAAAGGAAGGAGCTATATGTATACAAATGGCTGGTTCATGTTGAGGTTTGACAGAAAACAATATTCTACAAAGCAATTATCCTTCAATATTTAAAAAAGTAATTTAAGCCTAAGGCTAGCAGAAGAAAAGAAATAATAAAAATTAGAGCATAAATCAATGAAATTAAAAACAAGAAAATGATAGAGAAAATCAGCAAAACAAAATACTGTTATTTGAAAACACCAATAAAGTTGCTAAACACCTAGCCAGGCTAGCCAAAAAAGGAAAGAAAGAAGACGCAAATTATCAATATTAGAAATGAGAGAGGGGTCATCACTACTAATTACATGGTCACTAAAAGTAAAACAAATTAACACTGGAAACAACATTATAGCCCAAAACATTGATAACATGGATAAAATAAACCAGTTCCTTGAAAAACACAATCTACCAGAACTTACAGGAAGAGAAACAGATAACTTCAATGAGCTTTTTATCAAGTTTAAAAGTGGAGCCAGTAATAAATAATCTTCCATAAAGAAAAGACTAAGCCCAGGTTTTCCTTGTGAATTCTATCAAATGTTTAAGAAAGAAATGATGCCAATTTCCCACTATCTACTCCAGAAAAATAGAAGCAGAAGGAATACTTTCTAGTTTATTCTTTAAATTATGTTACTCCAGCCACATTGGTCTTCTTGGTTTTACTTAACTAAACTAGGAATATTTCTACCTCTCGGTCTTTGCACCTTCTGGCCCTTCTATCAGGACACTCTACCTCAAAAGTTCCTAAGGTCCATTTCTTTACCCCTTTGAAGTTTTTATTCCATGAGATCTGGCATCTATTTAAAAGAGCAACACCATTGCACCTCTACGATCACTACTTACTCTCTTTCTCTGCTTTGCTTTTTCCCTCAGCACTTAATTGTATCTGGCATATTATATATTCTACTAGTCATTTGCTATCTCTCCTAATGGAAAATTCCATAAAGATAAGAGTTCTTGCATATTTTTTTCACTGTTGCATCTTCAGTAGAAAAGTGCCCCATCATAATAATTGCTCAATATATAACCATAATAATGGATGAATTATGCAAAATAATGTTTGACTTTTTTCAAAGCCTGGTTTACACTGAAAAGCATAAATCAAGAGCTGCAAATAATTCCTTTTTTCTTTAGGAGAGAAGACAACAAATCCTACCACAGAATTGATTCCACATTTTCTCCTGATGAACAGGTGATATAAATGCATATGTATCTTAGGCAAAAGGAAGTGTGCAATTCATTAACCTATTGAAATCACTAGACTTTTTTTTCTTTCTTTTGTCCTTAGAATTTTTTCTTTTTTTAATTTATTTTTAATTGGACGATAACTGCTTTACAACATGGAAATCATATCTGAAAAGACACTTGTACCCCAGTGTTCACTCCAGGACTATTTACAATAGCTAGGACACAGAAGCAACCTAAAATCATAACACTTTTTAATTTAAATCATTCATGTACCATGCAATTATATAATTTCTTTATATCGAATGTTATTATCTTATATTGCCATCTAAAATCCACTATGCTTTAGAGTGTTAATAAATGTGATGCCATATAATTGCTTAGCACAGATTCCAAGCACTTATAATTTCTCAGGAAATGTTAGCTATTATAAGTTTGTCCTTAGGGAACATGTGCCTGCTATTTTTATAAATAGTCACCAGATGGCATTCTGGTTCACTTTGGGTGAACACTATTCATGAATTTCTCTTGGAAATATCTAGAAAATTAAGAAATCTTAACTAACATCTTTTGCTAGTCAAGCTCTTTACAGTCAAACACTGAACATCAAAATTTACATAACTTATCATTTATAAGTACTAGAAACAAGAATCCATGACCATCATAACCATTTCAAATGGGCACACAAAATTCTTACATTCTTCAATGCTGAAATACCATTTAGTATTTTAAATGTCATTTAAAGCCCTCTATCTCAGTAAATCATTTTTATCTCTAATTCTGCATGCTAAATATCTAGAAATCATACTTGACACCTTTTTCTTACCCACCACATAAATTCTATCACCAAATTCTGTTGACTTTATTTCCTATATATTTCTCAAACCCATCCATTTCTCTTCCTACGCTATTGCTCTTGTCATAGAAAACTAACATCAACTCTTCCCTGGAGTAAATCTGATGACAAACATGATTATGTTAGATATGTGATGAAAAACATTTCATTGAATGCTCCCTACTAGTACTTTAGAGCCTCTACCATGCTGCTGCCTCTCCCTGAAATGTCTCATTCTCAACCACATCCACCATTTTTACCTATTTAACACTCTTTGACTTTTATTTCTTTGTAGAAGCCTTCTCAATCTTTCTCCACTCCAGGTTCTACTGTTATTTGCTATCAGAAAGCTATATTCCATTTCTTCATTTATATCACTTTATAGTTTTAATTAACTTTATGAGTATTTGATTATAGTCTTTCTCTCTCAGTAATCTATAAGTATTTAAGAGCAGAGATTATGTCTGATTTTGTTTCATTTAATCCCCAACCTCTCCTTGGTGTCTGGAACATTGAAGGCATTCAATATATATTTGTTGAATGAAGGAAGGAACGAAATTTCTCTGTTGATTATATGATGCAGTTCCAACAATTCTCAGTCTCTTTCTGTCTCACATTCCAGTTTCTGGAAGATAAAATCTGACTATCCCTGCCTAGATCATACCCAAATCCCGGATCAACAAACTACAGCCAAGGTTTAGGGTTAAGAGTAGAAATATTGTCACAGAGAGCTCATATGTATTTCTCTAGAAAAAGGGAGATTACTTTGAATCGGCAGAATTATCTACTGCAAATCCCTGCCTAACTGGATTGTTACAAGGAGTAAATTAGAAGTCATATTTACAGCATAGTGTTCTGCCCTGTCTGGACTATATGTTTGGCACTTCAAAGACCTTCTTTTGCTTTAAATTACCTTTTCAAGTATTTTACATGCAAAAACAAAGATCAGAAGCCTGCCTCAAATATTTCAACATAGGTTTTTTTCACTACCTTATTTAAGATTATAAAATCTTCAATCAGATAAATAAATGTTTTAAAGCATGTATTACCTGGCATAAACCACAAAATAGTAACTGTTCATTTCCAATCATATATTGAAAAGCAATTATTCATAAAGCATTGACATTAATAAATAGTGGATAAGTAAGCTTCAAACAACAGAATGGGAAAGACTAGAGATCTCTTTAAGACAATTAGAGATACCAAGGGAACATTTCATGCAAAGATGGGCTCGATAAAGGACAGAAATGGCATGGACCTAACAGAAGCAGAAGATATTAAGAAGAAGTGGCAAGAATATATGGAAGAACTATACAAAAAAGATCTTCAGGACCCAGATAATAATGATGATGTGATCACTAATCTAGAGCCAGACATCTTGGAATGTGAAGTCAAGTGGGCCTTAGAAAGCATCACTATGAACAAAGCTAGTGGAGGTGATGGAATTCCAGTTGAGCTGTTTCAAATCCTGAAAGATGATGCTGTGAAAGGGCTGCACTCAATATGCCAGCAAATTTGGAAAACTCAGCAGTGGACACAGGACTGGAAAAGGTCAGTTTTCATCCAATCCCAAAGAAAGGCAATGCCAAAGACTTAAACTACCACACAATTGCACTCATCTCACATGCTAGTAAAGTAATGCTCAAAATTCTCCAAGCCAGGCTTCAGCAATACATGAGTTGTGAACTCCCTGATGTTCAAGCCGGTTTTAGAAAAGGTAGAGGAACCAGAGATCAAATTGCCAACATCCACTGGATCATGGAAAAAGCAAGAGAGTTCCAGAAAAACATCTATTTCTGCTTTATGGACTATGCCAAAGCCTTTGACTATGTGGATCACAACAAACTGTGGAAAACTCTGAAAGAGATGGGAATACCAGACCACCTAACCTGCCTCTTGAGAAATCTGTATGCAGGTCAGGAAGCAACAGTTAGAACTGGACATGGAACAACAGACTGGTTCCAAATAGGAAAAGGAGTACGTCAAGGCTGTATATTGTCACCCTGCTTATTTAACTGCTATGCAAGGTACATCATGAGAAACACTGGACTAGAAGAAACACAAGCTGGAATCAAGATTGCCGGGAGAAATATCAATAACCTCCGATATGCAGATGACACCACACTTATGGCAGAAAGTGAAGAGGAGCTAAAAAGCCTCCTGATGAAAGTGAAAGAGGAGAGTGAAAAAGTTGGCTTAAAGCTCAACATTCAGAAAACGAAGATCATGGCCTCTGGCCCCATCACTTCATGGGAAATAGATGGGGAAACAGTAGAAACAGTGTCAGACTTTGTTTTTTGGGTCTCCAAAATCACTGCAGATGGTGACTGCAGCCATGAAATTAAAAGATACTTACTCCTTGGAAGAAAAGTTATGACCAACCTAGACAGTATATTCAAAAGCAGAGACATTACTTTGCCGACTAAGGTCTGTCTAGTCAAGGCTATGGTTTTTCCTGTGGTCATGTAT